>NW_025765145.1:0-250115 GCF_003918875.1 Haliotis rubra | reverse complement strand
TGATAATTCCTAGTGAATGCCATGAGTATACACATATGGCAGAGTGATAATTCTAATGAATGCAAGGTGTGTATACACATATGGCAGAGTGATAATTCTAATGAATGCTATGAGTATACACATATGGCAGAGTGATAATTCTAATGAATGCAATGTGTATACACATATGGCAGAGTGATAATTCTAGTGAATGCTATGAGTATACACATATGGCAGAGTGATAATTCTAATGAATGCTGTGAGTATACACATATGGCAGAGTGATAATTCTAATGAATGCTATGAGTATACACATATGGCAGAGTGATAATTCTAATGAATGCTATGAGTATACACATATGGCAGAGTGATAATTCTAGTGAATGCTGTGAGTATACACATATGGCAGAGTGATAATTCTAATGAATGCTATGAGTATACACATATGGCAGAGTGATAATTCTAATGAATGCTGTGAGTATACACATATGGCAGAGTGATAATTCTAGTGAATGCTATGAGTATACACATATGGCAGAGTGATAATTCTAATGAATGCTGTGAGTATACACATATGGCAGAGTGATAATTCTAGTGAATGCTGTGAGTATACACATATGGCAGAGTGATAATTCTAATGAATGCTATGAGTATACACATATGGCAGAGTGATAATTCTAATGAATGCTATGAGTATACACATATGGCAGAGTGATAATTCTAATGAATGCTATGAGTATACACATATGGCAGAGTGATAATTCTAATGAATGCTATGAGTATACACATATGGCAGAGTGATAATTCTAATGAATGCTGTGAGTATACACATATGGCAGAGTGATAATTCTAATGAATGCTATGAGTATACACATATGGCAGAGTGATAATTCTAATGAATGCTGTGAGTATACACATATGGCAGAGTGATAATTCTAATGAATGCTATGAGTATACACATATGGCAGAGTGATAATTCTAATGAATGCTGTGAGTATACACATATGGCAGAGTGATAATTCTAGTGAATGCTATGAGTATACACATATGGCAGAGTGATAATTCTAATGAATGCTATGAGTATACACATATGGCAGAGTGATAATTCTAATGAATGCTATGAGTATACACATATGGCAGAGTGATAATTCTAATGAATGCTGTGAGTATACACATATGGCAGAGTGATAATTCTAATGAATGCTATGAGTATACACATATGGCAGAGTGATAATTCTAATGAATGCTGTGTGAGTATACAAGTGATACATATGGCAGAGTGATAATTCTAATGAATGCTGTGAGTATACACATATGGCAGAGTGATAATTCTAATGAATGCTATGAGTATACACATATGGCAGAGTGATAATTCTAATGAATGCTGTGAGTATACACATATGGCAGAGTGATAATTCTAATGAATGCTATGAGTATACACATATGGCAGAGTGATAATTCTAATGAATGCTGTGAGTATATACACATATGGCAGAGTGATAATTCTAATGAATGCTATGAGTATACACATATGGCAGAGTGATAATTCTAATGAATGCTATGAGTATACACATATGGCAGAGTGATAATTCTAATGAATGCTATGAGTATACACATATGGCAGAGTGATAATTCTAATGAATGCTGTGAGTATACACATATGGCAGAGTGATAATTCTAGTGAATGCTATGAGTATACACATATGGCAGAGTGATAATTCTAATGAATGCTGTGAGTATACACATATGGCAGAGTGATAATTCTAGTGAATGCTATGAGTATACACATATGGCAGAGTATACACATATGATGATAATTCTAATGAATGCTATGAGTATACACATATGGCAGAGTGATAATTCTAATGAATGCTATGAGTATACACATATGGCAGAGTGATAATTCTAATGAATGCTGTGAGTATACACATATGGCAGAGTGATAATTCTAATGAATGCTATGAGTATACACATATGGCAGAGTGATAATTCTAATGAATGCTATGAGTATACACATATGGCAGAGTGATAATTCTAATGAATGCTATGAGTATACACATATGGCAGAGTGATAATTCTAATGAATGCTGTGAGTATACACATATGGCAGAGTGATAATTCTAATGAATGCTATGAGTATACACATATGGCAGAGTGATAATTCTAGTGAATGCTATGAGTATACACATATGGCAGAGTGATAATTCTAATGAATGCTATGAGTATACACATATGGCAGAGTGATAATTCTAATGAATGCTATGAGTATACACATATGGCAGAGTGATAATTCTAATGAATGCTGTGAGTATACACATATGGCAGAGTGATAATTCTAATGAATGCTGTGAGTATACACATATGGCAGAGTGATAATTCTAGTGAATGCTATGAGTATACACATATGGCAGAGTGATAATTCTAATGAATGCTGTGAGTATACACATATGGCAGAGTGATAATTCTAATGAATGCTATGAGTATACACATATGGCAGAGTGATAATTCTAATGAATGCACATATGGCAGTGATAATTCTAATGAATGCTGTGAGTATACACAGAGTGATAATTCTAATGAATGCTATGAGTATACACATATGGCAGAGTGATAATTCTAATGAATGCTGTGAGTATACACATATGGCAGAGTGATAATTCTAATGAATGCTATGAGTATACACATATGGCAGAGTGATAATTCTAATGAATGCTATGAGAGTATACACATATGGCAGAGTGAGAATTCTAATGAATGCTATGAGTATACACATATGGCAGAGTGATAATTCTAATGAATGCTATGAGTATACACATATGGCAGAGTGATAATTCTAATGAATGCTGTGAGTATACACATATGGCAGAGTGATAATTCTAATGAATGCTGTGAGTATGGCATGGCAGAGTGATAATTCTAATGAATGCTGTGAGTATACACATATGGCAGAGTGATAATTCTAATGAATGCTATGAGTATACACATATGGCAGAGTGATAATTCTAATGAATGCTGTGAGTATACACATATGGCAGAGTGATAATTCTAATGAATGCTATGAGTATACACATATGGCAGAGTGATAATTCTAATGAATGCTATGAGTATACACATATGGCAGAGTGATAATTCTAATGAATGCTATGAGTATACACATATGGCAGAGTGATAATTCTAATGAATGCTATGAGTATACACATATGGCAGAGTGATAATTCTAATGAATGCTATGAGTATACACATATGGCAGAGTGATAATTCTAATGAATGCTGTGAGTATACACATATGGCAGAGTGATAATTCTAATGAATGCTATGAGTATACACATATGGCAGAGTGATAATTCTAATGAATGCTGTGAGTATACACATATGGCAGAGTGATAATTCTAGTGAATGCTATGAGTATACACATATGGCAGAGTGATAATTCTAATGAATGCTGTGAGTATACACATATGGCAGAGTGATAATTCTAGTGAATGCTATGAGTATACACATATGGCAGAGTGATAATTCTAGTGAATGCTATGAGTATACACATATGGCAGAGTGATAATTCTAATGAATGCTATGAGTATACACATATGGCACATATGATAATTCAGAGCTGTGAGATAATTCTGGCAATGAATGCTAATGAATGAGTGAGTATACACATATGGCAGAGTGATAATTCTAATGAATGCTGTGAGTATACACATATGGCAGAGTGATAATTCTAATGAATGCTATGAGTATACACATATGGCAGAGTGATAATTCTAATGAATGCTATGAGTATACACATATGGCAGAGTGATAATTCTAATGAATGCTGTGAGTATACACATATGGCAGAGTGATAATTCTAATGAATGCTATGAGTATACACATATGGCAGAGTGATAATTCTAATGAATGCTGTGAGTATACACATATGGCAGAGTGATAATTCTAATGAATGCTATGAGTATACACATATGGCAGAGTGATAATTCTAATGAATGCTATGAGTATACACATATGGCAGAGTGATAATTCTAATGAATGCTATGAGTATACACATATGGCAGAGTGATAATTCTAATGAATGCTGTGAGTATACACATATGGCAGAGTGATAATTCTAATGAATGCTGTGAGTATACACATATGGCAGAGTGATAATTCTAGTGAATGCTATGAGTATACACATATGGCAGAGTGATAATTCTAATGAATGCTGTGAGTATACACATATGGCAGAGTGATAATTCTAATGAATGCTGTGAGTATACACATATGGCAGAGTGATAATTCTAATGAATGCTGTGAGTATACACATATGGCAGAGTGATAATTCTAATGAATGCTATGAGTATACACATATGGCAGAGTGATAATTCTAGTGAATGCTATGAGTATACACATATGGCAGAGTGATAATTCTAATGAATGCTATGAGTATACACATATGGCAGAGTGATAATTCTAGTGAATGCTATGAGTATACACATATGGCAGAGTGATAATTCTAATGAATGCTGTGAGTATACACATATGGCAGAGTGATAATTCTAATGAATGCTATGAGTATACACATATGGCAGAGTGATAATTCTAATGAATGCTATGAGTATACACATAAGGCAGAGTGATAATTCTAATGAATGCTATGAGTATACACATATGGCAGAGTGATAATTCTAATGAATGCTGTGAGTATACACATATGGCAGAGTGATAATTCTAATGAATGCTATGAGTATACACATATGGCAGAGTGATAATTCTAATGAATGCTGTGAGTATACACATATGGCAGAGTGATAATTCTAATGAATGCTGTGAGTATACACATATGGCAGAGTGATAATTCTAATGAATGCTATGAGTATACACATATGGCAGAGTGATAATTCTAGTGAATGCTATGAGTATACACATATGGCAGAGTGATAATTCTAATGAATGCTATGAGTATACACATATGGCAGAGTGATAATTCTAATGAATGCTATGAGTATACACATATGGCAGAGTGATAATTCTATGCTGTGAATGCACATATGGCAGAGTATTCTACACATATGGCAGAGTGATAATTCTAATGAATGCTATGAGTATACACATATGGCAGAGTGATAATTCTAATGAATGCTATGAGTATACACATATGGCAGAGTGATAATTCTAATGAATGCTGTGAGTATACACATATGGCAGAGTGATAATTCTAATGAATGCTGTGAGTATACACATATGGCAGAGTGATAATTCTAATGAATGCTATGAGTATACACATATGGCAGAGTGATAATTCTAATGAATGCTGTGAGTATACACATATGGCAGAGTGATAATTCTAATGAATGCTATGAGTATACACATATGGCAGAGTGATAATTCTAATGAATGCTATGAGTATACACATATGGCAGAGTGATAATTCTAGTGAATGCTATGAGTATACACATATGGCAGAGTGATAATTCTAATGAATGCTGTGAGCATACACATATGGCAGAGTGATAATTCTAATGAATGCTATGAGTATACACATATGGCAGAGTGATAATTCTAATGAATGCTGTGAGTATACACATATGGCAGAGTGATAATTCTAATGAATGCTATGAGTATACACATATGGCAGAGTGATAATTCTAATGAATGCTATGAGTATACACATATGGCAGAGTGATAATTCTAATGAATGCTGTGAGTATACACATATGGCAGAGTGATAATTCTAATGAATGCTATGAGTATACACATATGGCAGAGTGATAATTCTAATGAATGCTATGAGTATACACATATGGCAGAGTGATAATTCTAATGAATGCTGTGAGTATACACATATGGCAGAGTGATAATTCTAATGAATGCTATGAGTATACACATATGGCAGAGTGATAATTCTAATGAATGCTATGAGTATACACATATGGCAGAGTGATAATTCTAATGAATGCTATGAGTATACACATATGGCAGAGTGATAATTCTAATGAATGCTGTGAGTATACACATATGGCAGAGTGATAATTCTAATGAATGCTATGAGTATACACATATGGCAGAGTGATAATTCTAATGAATGCTATGAGTATACACATATGGCAGAGTGATAATTCTAATGAATGCTGTGAGTATACACATATGGCAGAGTGATAATTCTAATGAATGCTGTGAGTATACACATATGGCAGAGTGATAATTCTAATGAATGCTGTGAGTATACACATATGGCAGAGTGATAATTCTAATGAATGCTATGAGTATACACATATGGCAGAGTGATAATTCTAATGAATGCTGTGAGTATACACATATGGCAGAGTGATAATTCTAATGAATGCTATGAGTATACACATATGGCAGAGTGATAATTCTAATGAATGCTGTGAGTATACACACATGGCAGAGTGATAATTCTAGTGAATGCTATGAGTATACACATATGGCAGAGTGATAATTCTAATGAATGCTGTGAGTATACACATATGGCAGAGTGATAATTCTAATGAATGCTATGAGTATACACATATGGCAGAGTGATAATTCTAATGAATGCTATGAGTATACACATATGGCAGAGTGATAATTCTAATGAATGCTATGAGTATACACATATGGCAGAGTGATAATTCTAAAGAATGCTGATGAGTGAGTATACACATATGGCAGAGTGATAATTCTAATGAATGCTATGAGTATACACATATGGCAGAGTGATAATTCTAATGAATGCTATGAGTATACACATATGGCAGAGTGATAATTCTAATGAATGCTGTGAGTATACACATATGGCAGAGTGATAATTCTAATGAATGCTATGAGTATACACATATGGCAGAGTGATAATTCTAATGAATGCTATGAGTATACACATATGGCAGAGTGATAATTCTAATGAATGCTATGAGTATACACATATGGCAGAGTGATAATTCTAATGAATGCTGTGAGTATACACATATGGCAGAGTGATAATTCTAATGAATGCTATGAGTATACACATATGGCAGAGTGATAATTCTAATGAATGCTGTGAGTATACACATATGGCAGAGTGATAATTCTAATGAATGCTGTGAGTATACACATATGGCAGAGTGATAATTCTAATGAATGCTATGAGTATACACATATGGCAGAGTGATAATTCTAATGAATGCTGTGAGTATACACATATGGCAGAGTGATAATTCTAGTGAATGCTATGAGTATACACATATGGCAGAGTGATAATTCTAATGAATGCTGTGAGTATACACATATGGCAGAGTGATAATTCTAATGAATGCTATGAGTATACACATATGGCAGAGTGATAATTCTAATGAATGCTGAGAGTATACACATATGGCAGAGTGATAATTCTAATGAATGCTATGAGTATACACATATGGCAGAGTGATAATTCTAATGAATGCTGTGAGTATACACATATGGCAGAGTGATAATTCTAATGAATGCTGTGAGTATACACATATGGCAGAGTGATAATTCTAATGAATGCTATGAGTATACACATATGGCAGAGTGATAATTCTAATGAATGCTGTGAGTATACACATATGGCAGAGTGATAATTCTAATGAATGCTATGAGTATACACATATGGCAGAGTGATAATTCTAATGAATGCTATGAGTATACACATATGGCAGAGTGATAATTCTAATGAATGCTATGAGTATACACATATGGCAGAGTGATAATTCTAATGAATGCTATGAGTATACACATATGGCAGAGTGATAATTCTAATGAATGCTATGAGTATACACATATGGCAGAGTGATAATTCTAATGAATGCTGTGAGTATACACATATGGCAGAGTGATAATTCTAATGAATGCTGTGAGTATACACATATGGCAGAGTGATAATTCTAATGAATGCTATGAGTATACACATATGGCAGAGTGATGCTCTAATGAATGCTGTGATACACATATGGCAGAGTGATAATTCTAATGAATGCTATGAGTATACACATATGGCAGAGTGATAATTCTAATGAATGCTATGAGTATGTGAGTATACACATATGGCAGAGTGATAATTCTAATGAATGCTGTGAGTATACACATATGGCAGAGTGATAATTCTAATGAATGCTATGAGTATACACATATGGCAGAGTGATAATTCTAGTGAATGCTATGAGTATACACATATGGCAGAGTGATAATTCTAATGAATGCTATGAGTATACACATATGGCAGAGTGATAATTCTAATGAATGCTATGAGTATACACATATGGCAGAGTGATAATTCTAATGAATGCTATGAGTATACACATATGGCAGAGTGATAATTCTAATGAATGCTATGAGTATACACATATGGCAGAGTGATAATTCTAATGAATGCTGTGAGTATACACATATGGCAGAGTGATAATTCTAATGAATGCTGTGAGTATACACATATGGCAGAGTGATAATTCTAATGAATGCCAGATATGGCAGAGTGATAATTCTAATGAATGCTATGAGTATACACATATGGCAGAGTGATAATTCTAATGAATGCTATGAGTATACACATATGGCAGAGTGATAATTCTAATGAATGCTGTGAGTATACACATATGGCAGAGTGATAATTCTAATGAATGCTGTGAGTATACACATATGGCAGAGTGATAATTCTAATGAATGCTGTGAGTATACACATATGGCAGAGTGATAATTCTAATGAATGCTGTGAGTATACACATATGGCAGAGTGATAATTCTAATGAATGCTATGAGTATACACATATGGCAGAGTGATAATTCTAATGAATGCTGTGAGTATACACATATGGCAGAGTGATAATTCTAATGAATGCTGTGAGTATACACATATGGCAGAGTGATAATTCTAATGAATGCTGTGAGTATACACATATGGCAGAGTGATAATTCTAATGAATGCTGTGAGTATACACATATGGCAGTGATAATTCTACAATGCTATGAGTATACACAGTGGCAGAGTGATAATTCTAATGAATGCTGTGAGTATACACATATGGCAGAGTGATAATTCTAATGAATGCTGTGAGTATACACATATGGCAGAGTGATAATTCTAATGAATGCTGTGAGTATACACATATGGCAGAGTGATAATTCTAATGAATGCTGTGAGTATACACATATGGCAGAGTGATAATTCTAATGAATGCTATGAGTATACACATATGGCAGAGTGATAATTCTAATGAATGCTGTGAGTATACACATATGGCAGAGTGATAATTCTAATGAATGCTGTGAGTATACACATATGGCAGAGTGATAATTCTAATGAATGCTATGAGTATACACATATGGCAGAGTGATAATTCTAATGAATGCTGTGAGTATACACATATGGCAGAGTGATAATTCTAATGAATGCTGTGAGTATACACATATGGCAGAGTGATAATTCTAATGAATGCTGTGAGTATACACATATGGCAGAGTGATAATTCTAATGAATGCTATGAGTATACACATATGGCAGAGTGATAATTCTAATGAATGCTATGAGTATACACATATGGCAGAGTGATAATTCTAATGAATGCTGTGAGTATACACATATATGGCAGAGTGATAATTCTAATGAATGCTGTGAGTATACACATATGGCAGAGTGATAATTCTAATGAATGCTATGAGTATACACATATGGCAGAGTGATAATTCTAATGAATGCTGTGAGTATACACATATGGCAGAGTGATAATTCTAATGAATGCTATGAGTATACACATATGGCAGAGTGATAATTCTAATGAATGCTGTGAGTATACACATATGGCAGAGTGATAATTCTAATGAATGCTATGAGTATACACATATGGCAGAGTGATAATTCTAATGAATGCTGTGAGTATACACATATGGCAGAGTGATAATTCTAATGAATGCTATGAGTATACACATATGGCAGAGTGATAATTCTAATGAATGCTATGAGTATACACACATGGCAGAGTGATAATTCTAATGAATGCTGTGAGTATACACATATGGCAGAGTGATAATTCTAATGAATGCTATGAGTATACACATATGGCAGAGTGATAATTCTAATGAATGCTGTGAGTATACACATATGGCAGAGTGATAATTCTAATGAATGCTGTGAGTATACACATATGGCAGAGTGATAATTCTAATGAATGCTATGAGTATACACATATGGCAGAGTGATAATTCTAATGAATGCTATGAGTATACACATATGGCAGAGTGATAATTCTAATGAATGCTATGAGTATACACATATGGCAGAGTGATAATTCTAATGAATGCTGTGAGTATACACATATGGCAGAGTGATAATTCTAATGAATGCTGTGAGTATACACATATGGCAGAGTGATAATTCTAATGAATGCTATGAGTATACACATATGGCAGAGTGATAATTCTAATGAATGCTGTGAGTATACACATATGGCAGAGTGATAATTCTAATGAATGCTGTGAGTATACACATATGGCAGAGTGATAATTCTAGTGATAATTCTAATGAATGCTATGAGTATACACATATGGCAGAGTGATAATTCTAATGAATGCTGTGAGTATACACATATGGCAGAGTGATAATTCTAATGAATGCTATGAGTATACACATATGGCAGAGTGATAATTCTAATGAATGCTGTGAGTATACACATATGGCAGAGTGATAATTCTAGTGAATGCTATGAGTATACACATATGGCAGAGTGATAATTCTAATGAATGCTATGAGTATACACATATGGCAGAGTGATAATTCTAATGAATGCTGTGAGTATACACATATGGCAGAGTGATAATTCTAATGAATGCTGTGAGTACATACATATGGCAGAGTGATAATTCTAATGAATGCTATGAGTATACACATATGGCAGAGTGATAATTCTAATGAATGCTGTGAGTATACACATATGGCAGAGTGATAATTCTAATGAATGCTGTGAGTATACACATATGGCAGAATGATAATTCTAATGAATGCTGTGAGTATACACATATGGCAGAGTGATAATTCTAATGAATGCTGTGAGTATACACATATGGCAGAGTGATAATTCTAATGAATGCTGTGAGTATACACATATGGCAGAGTGATAATTCTAGTGAATGCTATGAGTATACACATATGGCAGAGTGATAATTCTAATGAATGCTATGAGTATACACATATGGCAGAGTGATAATTCTAATGAATGCTGTGAGTATACACATATGGCAGAGTGATAATTCTAATGAATGCTGTGAGTATACACATATGGCAGAGTGATAATTCTAATGAATGCTATGAGTATACACATATGGCAGAGTGATAATTCTAATGAATGCTGTGAGTATACACATATGGCAGAGTGATAATTCTAATGAATGCTATGAGTATACACATATGGCAGAGAGATAATTCTAATGAATGCTGTGAGTATACACATATGGCAGAGTGATAATTCTAATGAATGCTATGAGTATACACATATGGCAGAGTGATAATTCTAATGAATGCTGTGAGTATACACATATGGCAGAGTGATAATTCTAATGAATGCTGTGAGTATACACATATGGCAGAGTGATAATTCTAGTGAATGCTATGAGTATACACATATGGCAGAGTGATAATTCTAATGAATGCTGTGAGTATACACATATGGCAGAGTGATAATTCTAATGAATGCTATGAGTATACACATATGGCAGAGTGATAATTCTAATGAATGCTGTGAGTATACACATATGGCAGAGTGATAATTCTAATGAATGCTGTGAGTATACACATATGGCAGAGTGATAATTCTAATGAATGCTGTGAGTATACACATATGGCAGAGTGATAATTCTAGTGAATGCTATGAGTATACACATATGGCAGAGTGATAATTCTAATGAATGCTGTGAGTATACACATATGGCAGAGTGATAATTCTAATGAATGCTATGAGTATACACATATGGCAGAGTGATAATTCTAATGAATGCTGTGAGTATACACATATGGCAGAGTGATAATTCTAATGAATGCTATGAGTATACACATATGGCAGAGTGATAATTCTAATGAATGCTGTGAGTATACACATATGGCAGAGTGATAATTCTAGTGAATGCTATGAGTATACACATATGGCAGAGTGATAATTCTAATGAATGCTGTGAGTATACACATATGGCAGAGTGATAATTCTAGTGAATGCTGTGAGTATACACATATGGCAGAGTGATAATTCTAATGAATGCTATGAGTATACACATATGGCAGAGTGATAATTCTAATGAATGCTGTGAGTATACACATATGGCAGAGTGATAATTCTAATGAATGCTATGAGTATACACATATGGCAGAGTGATAATTCTAATGAATGCTGTGAGTATACACATATGGCAGAGTGATAATTCTAATGAATGCTGTGAGTATACACATATGGCAGAGTGATAATTCTAATGAATGCTGTGAGTATACACATATGGCAGAGTGATAATTCTAATGAATGCTGTGAGTATACACATATGGCAGAGTGATAATTCTAATGAATGCTATGAGTATACACATATGGCAGAGTGATAATTCTAATGAATGCTGTGAGTATACACATATGGCAGAGTGATAATTCTAATGAATGCTATGAGTATACACATATGGCAGAGTGATAATTCTAATGAATGCTGTGAGTATACACATATGGCAGAGTGATAATTCTAATGAATGCTATGAGTATACACATATGGCAGAGTGATAATTCTAATGAATGCTATGAGTATACACATATGGCAGAGTGATAATTCTAATGAATGCTGTGAGTATACACATATGGCAGAGTGATAATTCTAATGAATGCTGTGAGTATACACATATGGCAGAGTGATAATTCTAATGAATGCTATGAGTATACACATATGGCAGAGTGATAATTCTAATGAATGCTGTGAGTATACACATATGGCAGAGTGATAATTCTAATGAATGCTATGAGTATACACATATGGCAGAGTGATAATTCTAATGAATGCTGTGAGTATACACATATGGCAGAGTGATAATTCTAATGAATGCTATGATTATACACATATGGCAGAGTGATAATTCTAATGAATGCTGTGAGTATACACATATGGCAGAGTGATAATTCTAATGAATGCTGTGAGTATACACATATGGCAGAGTGATAATTCTAATGAATGCTATGAGTATACACATATGGCAGAGTGATAATTCTAATGAATGCTATGAGTATACACATATGGCAGAGTGATAATTCTAATGAATGCTATGAGTATACACATATGGCAGAGTGATAATTCTAATGAATGCTGTGAGTATACACATATGGCAGAGTGATAATTCTAATGAATGCTGTGAGTATACACATATGGCAGAGTGATAATTCTAATGAATGCTATGAGTATACACATATGGCAGAGTGATAATTCTAATGAATGCTGTGAGTATACACATATGGCAGAGTGATAATTCTAATGAATGCTATGAGTATACACATATGGCAGAGTGATAATTCTAATGAATGCTGTGAGTATACACATATGGCAGAGTGATAATTCTAATGAATGCTATGAGTATACACATATGGCAGAGTGATAATTCTAATGAATGCTGTGAGTATACACATATGGCAGAGTGATAATTCTAATGAATGCTATGAGTATACACATGGCAGAGTGATAATTCTAATGAATGCTGTGAGTATACACATATGGCAGAGTGATAATTCTAATGAATGCTGTGAGTATACACATATGGCAGAGTGATAATTCTAATGAATGCTGTGAGTATACACATATGGCAGAGTGATAATTCTAATGAATGCTGTGAGTGTACACATATGGCAGAGTGATAATTCTAGTGAATGCTATGAGTATACACATATGGCAGAGTGATAATTCTAATGAATGCTGTGAGTATACACATATGGCAGAGTGATAATTCTAATGAATGCTATGAATGCACACATATGGCAGAGTGATACACATGGCAGAGTGATAATTCAGAGTATAATTCTATGAATGCTGTGAGTATACACATATGGCAGAGTGATAATTCTAATGAATGCTGTGAGTATACACATATATGGCAGAGTGATAATTCTAGTGAATGCTGTGAGTATACACATATGGCAGAGTGATAATTCTAATGAATGCTGTGAGTATACACATATGGCAGAGTGATAATTCTAATGAATGCTATGAGTATACACATATGGCAGAGTGATAATTCTAATGAATGCTATGAGTATACACATATGGCAGAGTGATAATTCTAATGAATGCTGTGAGTATACACATATGGCAGAGTGATAATTCTAATGAATGCTGTGAGTATACACATATGGCAGAGTGATAATTCTAATGAATGCTGTGAGTATACACATATGGCAGAGTGATAATTCTAGTGAATGCTATGAGTATACACATATGGCAGAGTGATAATTCTAATGAATGCTGTGAGTATACACATATGGCAGAGTGATAATTCTAATGAATGCTGTGAGTATACACATATGGCAGAGTGATAATTCTAATGAATGCTATGAGTATACACATATGGCAGAGTGATAATTCTAATGAATGCTGTGAGTATACACATATGGCAGAGTGATAATTCTAGTGAATGCTATGAGTATACACATATGGCAGAGTGATAATTCTAATGAATGCTGTGAGTATACACATATGGCAGAGTGATAATTCTAATGAATGCTATGAGTATACACATATGGCAGAGTGATAATTCTAATGAATGCTATGAGTATACACATATGGCAGAGTGATAATTCTAATGAATGCTGTGAGTATACACATATGGCAGAGTGATAATTCTAATGAATGCTGTGAGTATACACATATGGCAGAGTGATAATTCTAATGAATGCTGTGAGTATACACATATGGCAGCAGAGTGATAATTCTAGTGAATGCTATGAGTATACACATATGGCAGAGTGATAATTCTAATGAATGCTATGAGTATACACATATGGCAGAGTGATAATTCTAATGAATGCTGTGAGTATACACATATGGCAGAGTGATAATTCTAATGAATGCTATGAGTATACACATATGGCAGAGTGATAATTCTAGTGAATGCTATGAGTATACACATATGGCAGAGTGATAATTCTAATGAATGCTGTGAGTATACACATATGGCAGAGTGATAATTCTAATGAATGCTGTGAGTATACACATATGGCAGAGTGATAATTCTAATGAATGCTGTGAGTATACACATATGGCAGAGTGATAATTCTAGTGAATGCTGTGAGTATACACATATGGCAGAGTGATAATTCTAATGAATGCTGTGAGTATACACATATGGCAGAGTGATAATTCTAGTGAATGCTATGAGTATACACATATGGCAGAGTGATAATTCTAATGAATGCTGTGAGTATACACATATGGCAGAGTGATAATTCTAATGAATGCTATGAGTATACACATATGGCAGAGTGATAATTCTAATGAATGCTATGAGTATACACATATGGCAGAGTGATAATTCTAATGAATGCTGTGAGTATACACATATGGCAGAGTGATAATTCTAATGAATGCTGTGAGTATACACATATGGCAGAGTGATAATTCTAATGAATGCTATGAGTATACACATATGGCAGAGTGATAATTCTAGTGAATGCTGTGAGTATACACATATGGCAGAGTGATAATTCTAGTGAATGCTATGAGTATACACATATGGCAGAGTGATAATTCTAATGAATGCAAGTGAGTATACACATATGGCAGAGTGATAATTCTAGTGAATGCTATGAGTATACACATATGGCAGAGTGATAATTCTAATGAATGATGTGAGTATACACATATGGCAGAGTGATAATTCTAATGAATGCTGTGAGTATACACATATGGCAGAGTGATAATTCTAATGAATGCTGTGAGTATACACATATGGCAGAGTGATAATTCTAGTGAATGCTATGAGTATACACATATGGCAGAGTGATAATTCTAATGAATGCTATGAGTATACACATATGGCAGAGTGATAATTCTAATGAATGCTGTGAGTATACACATATGGCAGAGTGATAATTCTAATGAATGCTATGAGTATACACATATGGCAGAGTGATAATTCTAATGAATGCTGTGAGTATACACATATGGCAGAGTGATAATTCTAATGAATGCTATGAGTATACACATATGGCAGAGTGATAATTCTAGTGAATGCTATGAGTATACACATATGGCAGAGTGATAATTCTAATGAATGCTGTGAGTATACACATATGGCAGAGTGATAATTCTAATGAATGCTGTGAGTATACACATATGGCAGAGTGATAATTCTAATGAATGCTGTGAGTATACACATATGGCAGAGTGATAATTCTAATGAATGCTATGAGTATACACATATGGCAGAGTGATAATTCTAATGAATGCTATGAGTATACACATATGGCAGAGTGATAATTCTAATGAATGCTGTGAGTATACACATATGGCAGAGTGATAATTCTAATGAATGCTGTGAGTATACACATATGGCAGAGTGATAATTCTAGTGAATGCTATGAGTATACACATATGGCAGAGTGATAATTCTAATGAATGCTGTGAGTATACACATATGGCAGAGTGATAATTCTAGTGAATGCTGTGAGTATACACATATGGCAGAGTGATAATTCTAATGAATGCTGTGAGTATACACATATGGCAGAGTGATAATTCTAATGAATGCTGTGAGTATACACATATGGCAGAGTGATAATTCTAATGAATGCTATGAGTATACACATATGGCAGAGTGATAATTCTAATGAATGCTGTGAGTATACACATATGGCAGAGTGATAATTCTAGTGAATGCTATGAGTATACACATATGGCAGAGTGATAATTCTAATGAATGCTGTGAGTATACACATATGGCAGAGTGATAATTCTAATGAATGCTATGAGTATACACATATGGCAGAGTGATAATTCTAATGAATGCTATGAGTATACACATATGGCAGAGTGATAATTCTAATGAATGCTGTGAGTATACACATATGGCAGAGTGATAATTCTAATGAATGCTGTGAGTATACACATATGGCAGAGTGTGATAATTCTAGTGAATGCTATGAGTATACACATATGGCAGAGTGATAATTCTAATGAATGCTGTGAGTATACACATATGGCAGAGTGATAATTCTAGTGAATGCTATGAGTATACACATATGGCAGAGTGATAATTCTAATGAATGCTATGAGTATACACATATGACAGAGTGATAATTCTAATGAATGCTGTGAGTATACACATATGGCAGAGTGATAATTCTAGTGAATGCTATGAGTATACACATATGGCAGAGTGATAATTCTAATGAATGCTGTGAGTATACACATATGGCAGAGTGATAATTCTAGTGAATGCTATGAGTATACACATATGGCAGAGTGATAATTCTAATGAATGCTGTGAGTATACACATATGGCAGAGTGATAATTCTAGTGAATGCTATGAGTATACACATATGGCAGAGTGATAATTCTAGTGAATGCTATGAGTATACACATATGGCAGAGTGATAATTCTAATGAATGCTGTGAGTATACACATATGGCAGAGTGATAATTCTAATGAATGCTGTGAGTATACACATATGGCAGAGTGATAATTCTAATGAATGCTATGAGTATACACATATGGCAGAGTGATAATTCTAATGAATGCTATGAGTATACACACATGGCAGAGTGATAATTCTAATGAATGCTGTGAGTATACACATATGGCAGAGTGATAATTCTAATGAATGCTGTGAGTATACACATATGGCAGAGTGATAATTCTAGTGAATGCTATGAGTATACACATATGGCAAAGTGATAATTCTAGTGAATGCTATGAGTATACACATATGGCAGAGTGATAATTCTAATGAATGCTGTGAGTATACACATATGGCAGAGTGATAATTCTAGTGAATGCTATGAGTATACACATATGGCAGAGTGATAATTCTAATGAATGCTGTGAGTATACACATATGGCAGAGTGATAATTCTAGTGAATGCTATGAGTATACACATATGGCAGAGTGATAATTCTAATGAATGCTGTGAGTATACACATATGGCAGAGTGATAATTCTAATGAATGCTGTGAGTATACACATATGGCAGAGTGATAATTCTAATGAATGCTGTGAGTATACACATATGGCAGAGTGATAATTCTAATGAATGCTGTGAGTATACACATATGGCACAGTGATAATTCTAGTGAATGATGTGAGTATACACATATGGCAGAGTGATAATTCTAGTGAATGCTATGAGTATACACATATGGCAGAGTGATAATTCTAATGAATGATGTGAGTATACACATATGGCAGAGTGATAATTCTAGATGAATGCTGTGAGTATACACATATGGCAGAGTGATAATTCTAGTGAATGCTATGAGTATACACATATGGCAGAGTGATAATTCTAATGAATGCTGTGAGTATACACATATGGCAGAGTGATAATTCTAATGAATGCTATGAGTATACACATATGGCAGAGTGATAATTCTAATGAATGATGTGAGTATACACATATGGCACAGTGATAATTCTAATGAATGCTGTGAGTATACACATATGGCAGAGTGATAATTCTAGTGAATGCTATGAGTATACACATATGGCAGAGTGATAATTCTAATGAATGCTGTGAGTATACACATATGGCAGAGTGATAATTCTAATGAATGCTATGAGTATACACATATGGCAGAGTGATAATTCTAATGAATGCTGTGAGTATACACATATGGCAGAGTGATAATTCTAATGAATGCTGTGAGTATACACATATGGCAGAGTGATAATTCTAGTGAATGCTATGAATATACACATATGGCAGAGTGATAATTCTAATGAATGCTGTGAGTATACACATATGGCAGAGTGATAATTCTAATGAATGCTGTGAGTATACACATATGGCAGAGTGATAATTCTAGTGAATGCTGTGAGTATACACATATGGCAGAGTGATAATTCTAATGAATGCTATGAGTATACACATATGGCAGAGTGATAATTCTAATGAATGCTATGAGTATACACATATGGCAGAGTGATAATTCTAATGAATGCTGTGAGTATACACATATGGCAGAGTGATAATTCTAATGAATGCTGTGAGTATACACATATGGCAGAGTGATAATTCTAATGAATGCTATGAGTATACACATATGGCAGAGTGATAATTCTAGTGAATGCTATGAGTATACACA
This sequence comes from Haliotis rubra, assembly GCF_003918875.1. Taxonomy (NCBI): domain Eukaryota; kingdom Metazoa; phylum Mollusca; class Gastropoda; order Lepetellida; family Haliotidae; genus Haliotis; species Haliotis rubra. The sequence continues at coordinate 230,853 of NW_025765145.1, read as the reverse complement.
TATGGCAGAGTGATAATTCTAATGAATGCTATGAGTATACACATATGGCAGAGTGATAATTCTAATGAATGCTGTGAGTATACACATATGGCAGAGTGATAATTCTAGTGAATGCTATGAGTATACACATATGGCAGAGTGATAATTCTAGTGAATGCTATGAGTATACACATATGGCAGAGTGATAATTCTAATGAATGCTGTGAGTATACACATATGGCAGAGTGATAATTCTAATGAATGCTGTGAGTATACACATATGGCAGAGTGATAATTCTAATGAATGCTGTGAGTATACACATATGGCAGAGTGATAATTCTAGTGAATGCTATGAGTATACACATATGGCAGAGTGATAATTCTAATGAATGCTGTGAGTATACACATATGGCAGAGTGATAATTCTAGTGAATGCTATGAGTATACACATATGGCAGAGTGATAATTCTAATGAATGATGTGAGTATACACATATGGCAGAGTGATAATTCTAGTGAATGCTGTGAGTATACACATATGGCAGAGTGATAATTCTAGTGAATGCTATGAGTATACACATATGGCAGAGTGATAATTCTAATGAATGCTGTGAGTATACACATATGGCAGAGTGATAATTCTAATGAATGCTATGAGTATACACATATGGCAGAGTGATAATTCTAATGAATGCTGTGAGTATACACATATGGCAGAGTGATAATTCTAATGAATGCTATGAGTATACACATATGGCAGAGTGATAATTCTAGTGAATGCTGTGAGTATACACATATGGCAGAGTGATAATTCTAATGAATGCTGTGAGTATACACATATGGCAGAGTGATAATTCTAGTGAATGCTATGAGTATACACATATGGCAGAGTGATAATTCTAATGAATGCTGTGAGTATACACATATGGCAGAGTGATAATTCTAGTGAATGCTATGAGTATACACATATGGCAGAGTGATAATTCTAATGAATGCTGTGAGTATACACATATGGCAGAGTGATAATTCTAATGAATGCTATGAGTATACACATATGGCAGAGTGATAATTCTAATGAATGCTGTGAGTATACACATATGGCAGAGTGATAATTCTAATGAATGCTGTGAGTATACACATATGGCAGAGTGATAATTCTAATGAATGCTGTGAGTATACACATATGGCAGAGTGATAATTCTAATGAATGCTATGAGTATACACATATGGCAGAGTGATAATTCTAATGAATGCTGTGAGTATACACATATGGCAGAGTGATAATTCTAATGAATGCTATGAGTATACACATATGGCAGAGTGATAATTCTAGTGAATGCTATGAGTATACACATATGGCAGAGTGATAATTCTAGTGAATGCTATGAGTATACACATATGGCAGAGTGATAATTCTAATGAATGCTGTGAGTATACACATATGGCAGAGTGATAATTCTAATGAATGCTATGAGTATACACATATGGCAGAGTGATAATTCTAATGAATGATGTGAGTATACACATATGGCAGAGTGATAATTCTAGTGAATGCTATGAGTATACACATATGGCAGAGTGATAATTCTAATGAATGCTGTGAGTATACACATATGGCAGAGTGATAATTCTAGTGAATGCTGTGAGTATACACATATGGCAGAGTGATAATTCTAGTGAATGCTATGAGTATACACATATGGCAGAGTGATAATTCTAATGAATGCTGTGAGTATACACATATGGCAGAGTGATAATTCTAATGAATGCTGTGAGTATACACATATGGCAGAGTGATAATTCTAGTGAATGCTGTGAGTATACACATATGGCAGAGTGATAATTCTAGTGAATGCTATGAGTATACACATATGGCAGAGTGATAATTCTAATGAATGCTATGAGTATACACATATGGCAGAGTGATAATTCTATTGAATGATGTGAGTATACACATATGGCAGAGTGATAATTCTAATGAATGCTGTGAGTATACACATATGGCAGAGTGATAATTCTAGTGAATGCTATGAGTATACACATATGGCAGAGTGATAATTCTAATGAATGCTGTGAGTATACACATATGGCAGAGTGATAATTCTAGTGAATTCTATGAGTATACACATATGGCAGAGTGATAATTCTAATGAATGCTGTGAGTATACACATATGGCAGAGTGATAATTCTAATGAATGCTATGAGTATACACATATGGCAGAGTGATAATTCTAATGAATGCTGTGAGTATACACATGTGGCAGAGTGATAATTCTAATGAATGCTGTGAGTATACACATATGGCAGAGTGATAATTCTAATGAATGCTGTGAGTATACACATATGGCAGAGTGATAATTCTAATGAATGCTATGAGTATACACATATGGCAGAGTGATAATTCTAATGAATGCTGTGAGTATACACATATGGCAGAGTGATAATTCTAATGAATGCTATGAGTATACACATATGGCAGAGTGATAATTCTAATGAATGCTATGAGTATACACATATGGCAGAGTGATAATTCTAATGAATGCTATGAGTATACACATATGGCAGAGTGATAATTCTAATGAATGCTATGAGTATACACATATGGCAGAGTGATAATTCTAGTGAATGCTATGAGTATACACATATGGCAGAGTGATAATTCTAATGAATGCTGTGAGTATACACATATGGCAGAGTGATAATTCTAATGAATGCTATGAGTATACACATATGGCAGAGTGATAATTCTAGTGAATGCTATGAGTATACACATATGGCAGAGTGATAAATCTAATGAATGCTGTGAGTATACACATATGGCAGAGTGATAATTCTAATGAATGCTGTGAGTATACACATATGGCAGAGTGATAATTCTAATGAATGCTGTGAGTATACACATATGGCAGAGTGATAATTCTAATGAATGCTGTGAGTATACACATATGGCAGAGTGATAATTCTAGTGAATGCTATGAGTATACACATATGGCAGAGTGATAATTCTAATGAATGCTGTGAGTATACACATATGGCAGAGTGATAATTCTAATGAATGCTATGAGTATACACATATGGCAGAGTGATAATTCTAATGAATGCTATGAGTATACACATATGGCAGAGTGATAATTCTAATGAATGCTATGAGTATACACATATGGCAGAGTGATAATTCTAATGAATGCTATGAGTATACACATATGGCAGAGTGATAATTCTAGTGAATGCTATGAGTATACACATATGGCAGAGTGATAATTCTAATGAATGCTATGAGTATACACATATGGCAGAGTGATAATTCTAATGAATGCTATGAGTATACACATATGGCAGAGTGATAATTCTAGTGAATGCTATGAGTATACACATATGGCAGAGTGATATTTCTAATGAATGCTGTGAGTATACACATATGGCAGAGTGATATTTCTAATGAATGCTATGAGTATACACATATGGCAGAGTGATAATTCTAGTGAATGCTATGAGTATACACATATGGCAGAGTGATAATTCTAATGAATGCTGTGAGTATACACATATGGCAGAGTGATAATTCTAATGAATGCTGTGAGTATACACATATGGCAGAGTGATAATTCTAATGAATGCTATGAGTATACACATATGGCAGAGTGATAATTCTAGTGAATGCTATGAGTATACACATATGGCAGAGTGATAATTCTAATGAATGCTGTAAGTATACACATATGGCAGAGTGATCATTCTAATGAATGCTGTGAGTATACAAATATGGCAGAGTGATAATTCTAATGAATGCTATGAGTATACACATATGGCAGAGTGATAATTCTAATGAATGCTATGAGTATACACATATGGCAGAGTGATATTTCTAATGAATGCTGTGAGTATACACATATGGCAGAGTGATAATTCTAGTGAATGCTATGAGTATACACATATGGCAGAGTGATCATTCTAATGAATGCTGTAAGTATACACATATGGCAGAGTGATCATTCTAATGAATGCTGTGAGTATACACATATGGCAGAGTGATAATTCTAATGAATGCTGTGAGTATACACATATGGCAGAGTGATAATTCTAATGAATGCTGTGAGTATACACATATGGCAGAGTGATAATTCTAATGAATGCTATGAGTATACACATATGGCAGAGTGATAATTCTAATGAATGCTATGAGTATACACATATGGCAGAGTGATAATTCTAATGAATGCTGTGAGTATACACATATGGCAGAGTGATGACATTGTATGACGCATGGTCCGCCTTTTGATAATTAGTACGATGTCGGATTAGGGATTGAGGAAGGATGTCAGTACGTTCCAATTGTGCTGGCATCATTAGTCAGAATAGCTCCGAGGAAGCAGCTTGCACAAGATTAATATATTTGTGATAGAGGAAACAGGGTGCGCCCGAAGATATGTTTCTTACTTGCCATGGTCAAGATATAACGTAATAATAGTTCAGGGCGAAAGTGTGCTTTATTACACTATACATGATGATAGAGCGAACTGTTTTTCTTTTCAAAGATGCCAAATTTAATACTTTCTAAGGATAATTACGATTAATTTAAGGCAGAAAACAAACGACGGTGTCGGTGACCTAAATTAAGAATCCTCGCACAGGGCTAACTGGCGCGCTGTTCTATTGATGTGTCTGCCCCCCTACGTTAAGACGAACGTTACCAGAAAAAAACAAATGATAACAGTTTGATGACGGTTTACATTCGGATGAACACATCCCGCACTGTCGTTTTCACTTTCAGCTGTGAAAAGAAGATAAATGATGATGGAGGTTTCACAAATAATGATATATATGCTAATGAAATGACGTTTCAAGTACATATTCGATACATGAGATATTCTCAGATGTTCTTAAGCTGTCTATTGAAAGTATTATCATCATTAAATCTTTTAAATGCATACTAATTTCTGTCTGTATGTGAGCTGTTGAGCAATGAATTTCTCTATGGAAAGTGAACTGATTGAAATGTATATAACAGTTAGGATAATCCTGACATTATGTCTCGTATTATAGCAATACAGTATCATTATCATGCAAGTGCTTGTGTTTGCTTAAACAGTAATTGATCCCCATCAGGGCAAGTTTTTGTCCCCTGAACTGTCTCAAATTTAACAGGCCTTCCATTCCGCCCCGATAGAAGAGTGAGTGAGTATAATTTATACTGGAGGCCTAACGAAATTTGACTTTGTAAAATATGGTTTCATTCATGGTTTACTTATTACTATCACTGTTTCTGAATAGTGTCTAATGTTGTTGTATAGATATTAATTGTGATTCGATTATTGAATTGAATATGGCATAGTGTAAAGTATGGAATGGATTTTGAGTGGAGTTTGGATGGAGAATAACTGGAATATACTCATCCTGTACAGAACTAACCTAACTGACCAAGTGTTGTGCCGACTTTCAAACTTAAAGTAAATTGACAGTTTGTTGACAGCTAGTTTGACACTTTCGCTCTCATTTCCTTAGAGCCATCACCCTAAGGTTGGAGGATAATGTTAGCGGTAGACATAGTTGTGGCAACAGGAGGCGGTATACTGTAAACAGTAGTATGCAAATCACTAAGATTACATTTCTGTGAAAATAATCATAAGCAAAATAGTATGTGTTGTGTATATGTGCGTGTGTGTGTGCGAGTGCGTGTCTGTTAAAATATGTCACAACTGGGTTGCTTGAATAATTTGAAAAATGCAAACACCTGCACATAAGAACATTTCCTGTTTTAAGATTAAACTGTACTTCTTCAGTTTTACTTCATTTCATGAAGATGTTTTCTGCATTTGCACATATTTGTTATCTTTAATTGTATATTAAATGCATATGTAAACGATAGTTATGTTTGATTTCTGAAATTTGATATTTATGAGGGAAAGTTAAGATATCATGTAATAGTATTGAATAAATTATGTAACGCTCTTTGGTAATGCCTAAATACAAGTATACAATCATGAATGAGAAGATAGTCTTGTGTTTGTTTGTAATTGTGTTGTTTGTTATGCAAAACATAAAACCAAAGTAGAAAAACTGTATTGGCTTACATATTGTTGATGTGACAGTTACCCTTTCCTCCATATTGTCTGAGCTACTTCAATACAGTGGTCACTTGCATTCTCTTACACCTTCATCTACCTCCACTCAATCTCGGCCATTTCACCTCAATTCAGGGCTGGCCTTTTCAGGAAATGTTATTGGTGTGGACAACCATTCAATACAAAACACAGGTTCGGAGGAGATATGATCATCGCATTTACACTAGTCGTGTGACGATTCATCCATACGCATCGATGCATCGATCCATGTACCGCCGATACAGTGAATCGATACAAAGCTTTACACTGCCGTATATATCCCGATACGATACTTCAAATGGGCTACGATATATCGATGTTTAACTTTGAATATTGCCAACTCGCGATATATGTCAAGTAAAAAGACTAGTCTTCCTTTTGTTTACTGATTAAAATATATGCTTATTTATTTTCCCTTCATAAGTTAACGTTTCATTTGAAATTATTGCGTCAAGAGCTGTGTCAGACATGGCGCACGCATGTTATTAACATTGACAAAGTCGGTGTATAAACGTCATTATCTCGTTTCCGAATGAACAGTGAAAAACTCTGGCGGAATTTGACGAAATAATTTAAAATGGTTTTGTTTTGATCTTAAGATGTTTTATAGTTGGTGTTAGAATTAAAGATTTTAGTATCGTGATACGTATCGTATCGCCACCCATATATCGGGATTCGTATCCTATCGCAGCTTCAGTGCACGATACTTTGGCAATATATCGTCTTGACTAAAAGTTTAGTATGGTGATGTATCGTATCGCAGGTTGTATGCCAATACCAGCACTAATTTACACAAGCCTAGAAGTAAACAAAAGAAAACAACTAACCCGCAAAACACATATTCCTATCTGAGTGTTCACCGTGCAAGGCGATTGAGATGATTATAATACATGATGAAATTAAGGAACAACTGACACGTGTTCACGAAGAGAAATTAAATGTAATGTTCATTGTCACTGAGGACACTGAATAACAATTCATGTTTACAACATCTATCCTGTGAAGCATGTCTGACATGGATAAGAAACAAAGATGGGCAGGCCTGAAGTGCACAGGAAGTATTATGTCAATGATATTCATGTATTTATTTTCGGGTGCAGTGCATGATCAGCTGGTAATGTTTTAATTGGTTTTACAAATACAATGAATGTCTGCTATGTGCCAACTATTAAAATGTCTGATTGGTCAGGTGATATCTATAGCTCTCGTACAAATGTTTATTTATGCTTGTTTGTTTTTTCAAAACTTATTAATACATAGTCACAAATTCAAACACTGTGGAATTATACTTTCAGCTGTAGACAGCAACATAATCGAGAGTGTCAAAATGTTTACATGGCTATCATCAGTAGCACTGGTTTAGCTTTGTGACATTTAGTCTTCTGAGGGCAGATCGTATCAGTGATGTGTTTCCCTTATCTGTTACATTCCAATGGACTGCTGTTACATAACCTGACAAAGTCAAGACTTTAGAAGCAATAGAGACCTGGTGAAACTCACTAATAATCAGCTTGCAAAATATTATGCTTCATTTATTTTTGTTTTTTGTTTGTAAATTCAAGGATGTAGAGAGATGGCTATTTTTTTATAAAAACCCTCAAACAATTATGACATTGCAACAGTTACGTTTGCCATCACTGATAAAAATCCCGTTCATGAATAATACAGTGCCATGTATCTGAATGTAATCAAATGCTTTGTTTAGTAAGAAATAAATAATTCATGCAATAATAACTGTAATATTCACTGATTATTAGTATGTCTTAGCATAGACCTAATTTATATACTTCTTCCCTTACTTCGGCTTCCTCTACACAAATATGCATGTACACCTGACAATGTTATTTATATATGTCTTTTTTTGGATAGCCATTTTGTTTTCATTTAGTCCACCCAATCGCCTATCATAGATATCAAGAACACATTATGTAAACCATTACTTTTTACTTTAATAATCAGTCAACATGTCACAATGGCAGGCAAACGTGCACCCACCCCTACCCCACGTCCCCGCTACCTCTAGGGACCCACTATACTGTTCTCTTATACTGAGAACTGGTTCTTGTTTTCTACATAAACCTTCAGAAACGTAAGTTTAAATTAAAACAATTATTCCCCCCAAAGACCGATTAGAGTGTGGCTGCGTGGGTCATGGCGGAAGCTGACACTGACGTCTCTTACCTTAACTGCCAAAGACAATGACAGCTGTTAATTCACTGTTTCTAAATAGCGGATTTGTCTCATCCAATATTCCATTCCAGTGTGTGATAATACCAACAAGCTGTGGAGATAGTAAACGTATTAAGTCTGGTCCCGGGCGTTTTTTCTCCCAGTTCAAGCTACCGAATGCCTTGACCTGCACAAGTCTCTAAGGTAAAAAGTATTACTGCGCCAATATTACTTATGGAACCAGTGGACGGTCAGTGCCAAAGGTACCTAACTATTGTGTGCAATCCGCGAAAAAGATGATGCTCCTTTGGAAATGAGGTCACGTAGATTACATAACGTAGATTATACAGACGTCCTTGAGCACACACCGAACGTTTACAGTGTAAAGGAAGAGCATCTCCTTCACTTAGTTATTACTACTGAATAGGTCTGTTCATTTTAAAACTCTTTTGGTGACACTGGATGTACAGTTTTTATCTTATGGTGGTCACGTAGATTACATCCTTAAAAATCTCTACAACGCTAAACCTGTGAAGCATCATGGTGAGAAATCGGCTGAAATTTAGGGGCTATGAGGTTGATATTGTATTTTCCCAACATAGACTGTAAATAAGGAATACTATCTAGTGAATACATATAATTTGTATAATAATTATATGGTCATTTTCATGGGGTAACGTAGACTACACTTTCTTGGATAAACATAAATTCAAAAAACCAAAAACAAACCACATGAAGATATGTTCTGGGTATGGACGAAAGGGACAAAACCTTATGTCGAACATGTCATCTGTTTTGTTCACACTAGATGACTATTTACTTTGAAATATTCATTCAAAATGTTATCCCATCATTGGAGACATGCGCATTTTCGTGATTTTGAGTAACTTTTTACTCTTAGTCAAACACATGAATAACAGATCATTAATATTTTCTATGTATCGGATACCTACCAAGCCTGTCGCCCAATAAAACATGAAATGAACAGGTGAACTAATCAATAAGTGGGTTTTTATATGCGGAGACACGTAAAATTACAAATGGTGCACATTTCGTGAGGTTGATCACTTGATTGTCTGGTCCAGACTCGATTAGTTACAGACCGCCGCCATATAGCTAGATCATTGCTGAGTGCGGCGTAAAACTAAACTCACTCACATTTCGTGAGAATAGGTGAATTATACAATGAGCAAAAAGACATACTGTACGTATCTACCTACCTTAAATCATCATAAAAGTCCCATGGCCATAAATATATACTTCCTTCGGAAGTTCAAGACAGCATGTGAGTTTAAAGTCTTTACCTTGAAGTTGACGAGTGGTCAGCTTGGCCAATCAGTGAAACAATAGAACTGACAGAGAACTGGAGCAAGGAGTGTTGAGTAAGCAGTGTGTCAATTATAGTTTGTCATGAAATGCATGTGGACCCAGTTTTTTGTAAATATCTCTTTATCCAATGACCCAATCGATCTCAAACTGTGCAAATGGATGTTTTGTCAGATAACCTTATCACATTGTAAATCACCGATTTTATGCATTTGTATTAAAGAATCTGTCTATGTAACTGTAAACAAATTAAACAGCAGAACGCAGACGGCTTGCAGAGGGAGGGAGCCAATGACCTGTAACAGCGGCAGTTGTGGGTCATAAAGGTCAACGTTCGTCAATGTAGGTCAGCTATGCACGTGACAGGTATGAAGAGGTGTCACAGGTCGTCAATAGGGTAAGGTGGGTGCCAACTGTTAACCATCATACGGAGTTTGTTTCTCTGAGTTGTTCAAAATTAACCACAAAACCCATTAGTGAGAATTATTCTGTAGGTTAAAATTTTTAAATTTGTAATGTTAATGTCATATTTTGTTTATGCAGTACCAAAGTGGAAATGCATTTAAAGAACACAGAAAGTATATTTACACTAAATCATTAATCGGACCACCTATGGTTAGAACTCAACAACTGTTGAAGCCCGTTCCCTCGGACACAAGCACACACAATCATGCACACTCATTGAAGAAAAGATAGAATGAAGACAAAAGTGTTATGTTTTAATGCATTTCTAATAGCTTTAAGCATATGGATAGTTAATATTTATATTTTCATGATAATGTTATGTGAAATGAGTGTTTCATGTTACACTATAAGTCGTTGGAATTAGTCAGTGCTGTCATTGTTAAAAGAAGTTATATTTCTTTGAGCATATCTGGCTGGATACTATTATTATCTGTAAATATAAGAACAGAATTAGGCTTCATCAAGTTCACTCCATTCTTCCACAGAGGAGTCATCAGTGTCCAGACGAATGACAACTGGATTAACCTTTTGCTCCTTCAAGCCATCTTTGAGCCAGTACTCTTTCTCCACCTTCTTGACATGTTCAACACATGCATGCCAGCGTGCAATGTCAATGTCACATATAGCAGTGTTGACAATGTGCTTGACATCATTCAACTTGACTGATTGATTTTTCCGGGCCACTGCACTTTCATTGTCTCCTCAGATAAGTTGAGGGTTGAGGGATAAGGGTTGAGATCACAGTGGTACGGTGGTAATCTCAAGACCTTATGGCCGTGTTGGCGTAGCATGTTGTCAATGTTATATGTGGGTGGAGGTTTGTTAGGTTTAATCAAAGAGTACAACTGTGGTTTAGTGGCCTTAATTGAAAATTGTATATTGTTATTTGTTAGCCATTGCTGCATATCTGACTTCTTTGTATTGGCAGTTGGGCACCTATTGTTTGGATCTCGAACACTGTGATAGGGAGCATTGTCCATGACAACAGGACTTTTGTAAGGCAGAGCTGGCAACATTTGTTCATCAACATACTGTGTGAAAACCGTTGAGTTCATTTCTGTATGATAGTCCCTACCATCTGTACTCTTTGACCGAAATACCAGATCACACCCAGGTAGGAATCCACGGTGGGAACCAGCATGAAGAACGATTAAACGTTCACCTTTGCCTGTTGGTATTTTCCTACCATCACTTGGATCAGTGGGTAGCCATTGTCTGGCAGCAGTATGGTTTGCATTGACCCAGGTCTCATCCAGATATATGGGTTCGAACCCATCCTCTCTTGCCTGCTTAATTTCTCTCAGATAGTTACACCTTATTTTCACAATATCAGATCTCTCACACATTACAAGTTTCTGGTTTGCTACCTTCTTGTACTTGTATCCAAATTTGAGCAGTAGTTTGCTTAGCATAAACCTAGAAACATTAATGTCGTGATCCTCTGCAAGGATGTGTTTTAACTTTCTTGTGGACAGGTGTTCATTTCTAGCAAATAGCCGGCGAATGACATCTCTGATGACCCTGATGTCAAAAGAATCTAACTTTGGATGCCTACCTTTTTGTACAAGGTTTTGTTTATTGGTTGTTGGTTTATTTTTCACAATTTTTAGCACGATGTTCTTTTTCATGCCAAGAGCAAAAGTTGTACGTTTCAAGTAATCCGACACCTTATAAATCGGTTTGCTACGTTTGCTCTCTTTTAAAAAAAAATTCAACACATTTCTAATTAAACGTTTAGCATCATCTGAATAAGCTTTCATGATGACAGCTAGAAGTAGTCAATGTGAATGATCCAAACGGTCTATCACTGTGCAGTGCACAGGTAACTATCATGAACTGCACGTGCATTTACCTTTATGACCCACCACTGCCGCTGTTACAGGTCATTGGCTCCCTCCCTCTGTAAACCGTCTGCGTTCTGCTGTTTATTTTGTTGACAGTTACATAGACAGATTCTTAAATACAAATGCATAAAATCGGTGATTTACAATGTGATTAGGTTGTCTGACAAAACACCCACTTGCACAGTTTGAGATCGATTGGGTCATTGGATGAAGAGATATTTACAAAATACCGGGTCCACATGCATTTCATGCCTAACTTTTTTTTTATAGTGGAGGTTAAACTGAGAGTTACAAGGCTTACTATGCAGAGCTATGGAATGAGACTAAAATAAAGTATAAAACATAACTAAGATTCTATCATTGTACCATATAAAACATATTTAAGGTTCTTACAGATGATCTTACTGTTAAATATAGTAAGTAAAAGTAAGTAATTAAATGGGAATAATATCATCCACCTTACTACTCAATATAATCTTCATAAACACTAATTAAAAAACTATGTACATATACGGAGTCAAAATTAAAAAAACCCTTCACAATTCATATTTGTTAATAAACTTAGGAATTGTTATAGTAGACAGTTTTCGGGTATCATAATATTAATCCCCAAGAATCGACTCAAGAAAAAACTCAGCACAGCACACTGAAGTCAATCCAAACATCGTGCACCCCACAATAGTGCTAAAACGTGTTTTTTTCACGTGCCACTGGTCACGTGATCTTACAATGTGCCGCGTGAACGAGCTGTTGCAACGCTGGAAGCAGGAAGGTCAGTTATGGTTTACAGACTTGACTGCAACAAACTGGCATCACTGCTTATCGCCCTTGGCCAGGGTCGACCACGTGTGACGTCACAGGCGAAGGACCGTCACATTGTGTTACGCCACCTCCGTAACAGTTTTATGACGGCTGCAGCAACCAAACATGAGCTGTTTAGTTGTCGATGGCCGACACAAACCACCCGAAACCGGCTGCGATCTACTAACCTTCAAGTTCGACGACCATGTCGCGGAACCATTTGGACGCCATTACATCGACGTCAGCGTTTGCTATGGCCCCGGCGACACCTCTGATGACTGGAGACTGGAGACTGGAGTTAGTCAGGGAGACTGGAATCGAGTTGTCTTCAGTGATGAATCAAGACTTACCCTCAGATTCGCTGATGGTAGGATGAGAGTGTGGAGGCAACGCCGTGAACGTTATGCTCAGTGTACAGGAAGTTGACAGATTTGGGGTACTTTCTGTGGGATTGCTCGCTCACGACGTCTGGTTATCCGTGGGAACCTTAATGCTGCAGGTTACCGCGAATACCGTGACCAGGTGCTTGACTCCGAACATATTCCATGCATGGCAGCACATGGTCCAGGTCTGAACTTTCAACATGACAATGCCCCATACAGCCATCTTGACCAGGAATTACCTGCAGAACGCAGGAATCAACGTTCTTGACTGACGTTCAAGGTCACCTGTTCTCTATCCAATCGAGCACATTTGGGATGCTCTCGGTAGACGTCTACGCACTCTCAGAAACCCATCCAGGAATTTGCAGGATCTTGGTGCTGCTTTGCAGGAACAATGGCGCCGACTCCCCAATAATGTGTTTTCACGCATCAGACAGTCCATGAGGGGTGGCCATACACGCTACTGAACGTTTGGAACATCAGAATAAATTTTCTACACTTTGTTTACGCATTTTATTGATAAAATCTGTAACCACATGGAATCGATTTTTGGAATTGTGATTATTCTCAGTTCATCCTATCCTTCTTAATACATAAATGATAATCTCTATACCACATTCTTGTGTCATTTCTTCTTATACTATTAAACATATGATTGTGAAGTTATGATATATGATAACTCAGTATATATATTTGAGTCTGCCACATACCCATCTCTTTCACTTACTGTAGTTTATAGTATATTTGATAAATATAGCAATGCCTATGTTTGTAAAATACAATGTTGCCATATTCTTACTTATTTCATCTTAATATTCAGCTGTTACAGTTCTCAAGATTCACTTGGTTATAGCAATGTCCAAATATATAGAAACATACGTTCATGAAGTGTATCCGTCCGATACTTGGACTATCTGTACACGTCCATGCACGTATATGCTTTCTGTGCTTGTAACCTGTTACTCTGCAGTGATCACATTATTTTCTCAGCAGTTGCAAATAACATTGTTATTTTTTTGTATGCGTAACAGAAACAATTGGCGAAGATACACACGGTAAATGGCATATGTTTATGTATATTGTTGGATAATTATAGATTTTCGGACTTCGGACGGGAGTGCTTACTAGGGCTACAAAGAAGGGTATGGCGGCACACAGTCGTTCATGTGATTGGAAATGTTTCTTAATATAAGGGTCCAAAAATCAACAATAGGAGGAAATCTACAAGTAAAATGTTCTCAGTAGTTTGTGTATTCTTGAAAAAATAAATGCTCCTCACCAGACACAATATCCTGAAATTTGTCACTGTTCTCTGCCTCCTCAACCCCTCGAGTTGTTTGGCGTGTCGTACATGGTCACCCGCCATTTTGGAACAGGAAGTATTTACGGATATGTAGCCGAAAGTATTGGAAGATATCTTGAAATCGTTTCCCACCCTTTTAGGGCTGAAATAATTCGTTTGCCATTCTTTCCTTTTACTTGTATTGTAGATATCAATAATTGATTTAAATATATCTTAAAAATGATAACTGTTATCTCTAATTTGATTTTAGATATCAGTAATAGCAAGAACTCAATATATATATAATCTAAGTAAAGATATCTCTAACTGAATTGAAGATATCTCAAATTGAATTGAAAATATATCTGTAATACATTTGTGGATATGTATCAATTATTTCAGGGAATCTAGAATTGAATTCAAGATGTCTCTATAAGATTTTGAGATGTCAGTAATTTTATTTTAGATATGAGAAATTTATTAAAGATATCTTCAATTATTTACAGATATCTTTAAACACTTTTAAATCATGCAAGATTATGGCCTGATATTAGCAGCTGAATGATTAAAACCCGTGTCTACATTCAAATTTCGGGCTAGTTAATTATTTTGTGGGCTAGTAACTTTCAGGCATATCTAACCCGACATTTGGAAACTATTTCGAACACTGCCCCCATCCCAAGCGTGGGTCAATCGTAAGATTAAGTATTCCTCCATTCAGAGGCATGACCCATCTGTGGCCATAATCAAGCTGATATTGGGTTCATTTCCAAACACAAAAGCAATAATTAGCAAAAGTATGAATAAAGACTATACACTTCCATGCCTGCTGATGTAGTATCCGAGACATGTACAAATTATCAGTGTACGCCTCGGTACAGTTAGCCACAAAGTGTGTACGACTGTGGGCAGGAGACGGAAGGAAGACTCAAGTTCCTGTACAGCAAGCAGGCGTCGTCTCTCGCCATCAGCGCACAACTCGTCACGCCTGACCCAAACACGCACGTCTCGCGGCCGGGACTTGACACAGTGTTAGAACATGCTGCGATTATCGCTTTTTGTTCTGGTTTCTGTTGGAATAGGTGAGTTTGAATTTTTCTGTTTTTAAATAATAACTATTCATCGATATATTACAAATACAGTTTATGAGTACATAGTTTTAGAAACAGGAATGAAATTATGTTTTAGAAATAGGATTGGAAATATCAGTCGCCATGGAGCGTGAGTTTTAAAAAGTTTATTAAAATGATTATTTTAGATCATAGCCTTGTAGTAAAAAGAAAGAAAAATGTACGGACACCGTTCTAAAAAGAAGTAGTATTACATCAGCAGCAGGATTCTTCAGAATAATTATGGATATTTGATGAATACATGCTTGTCTATACCCCACTTTAACGTGTTTAAGTGCGTAGAAAGTACTGTTCACCAGAACATAACTTTCACGAACATATTATCACTGACCACTTTGCACATAAGAAGACCCAAACAGAAAACAGATAACCCATAGTTTCATCTAAGAACGTGCTTTACAGGCATAATGTACACGTGCTCAACAGATATAATGAACACGTTCTTCACAGATATAATGTACACGTTCTTCACAGATATAATGAACACGTTCTTCACAGATATAATGTACACGTTCTTCAGAGATATGATTACACGTGCTCAACCAGCGTAATGTAAGTGTCCTTTCAAAAACACAATGCACACGTGCTTTACATACATAATATACAAGGTCTTCGCAGAGATAATGTAAACGTACTTTACTGACCTAAATTACATTTTTCCACAGACATAATGTACATGCGTTTTCACAGACACATTATACGCGTGCTTCACAGACACTTTACACGTTTTAGACTGACTGACTGAGTATGGTTTTACGCCGCTTTTAGCAATATTCCAGCAATATCACAGCGCGGGACACCAGAAATGGGTTTCACACATTGTACCCATGTGGGGAATCGAACCCGGCCATCGGCGTGATGAGCGAACGCTCTAACCACTAGGCTACCCAAACGCCCCATCACGTTTTAGAAGAGCAGGAAGAAATATGACAGAATAGACAGTAACATCGACCACTGGCGGTTAAGCCTTTGTTGACACCAATGAACGCAGTTATTACTAACTGCCTGGGCCTGTACTTCACACGTTCACTGGGCTTTTTACTCTGATCAGTGCACAATCCATCCATGTAATGTATATACTGTAGGGCTCTATAGATCCGGTATCAATTGCCGCTGTAAGGAGCAACACAACCAAGTAGACCGTTGCGATATGCCAGAAATGTGCGTACTTCCGGTTGGTACTTTAAGAAGAATTCGATACTTATGTGTCACAGTAGATAACCTATTTGATTCTGTAGTACAATAAATTGGATACAAAACTAACTAGATATTAAAGTTATTATACAAATATGTATCTTATGAAAAAAAAAACACAACAAAAGTAAAAAAAGGGAAGAAAAAAAGAAGAAAAGCATCGATAATGACAAAAGCACCGCATATACTACACTCAAGCTTGAAATAATAAATAATATAAACAATGACAACACTATATTTACTGAAGCATTTACGGCTCTCTTTTTTATTTAATATTTTAGATTTGGGTATTCACCATTGCTTATCTTCAAATTTCATGTTCTGTATCTTTACAATGTATCAGAACATGAAAGAATTATTACGGATGTGTCCTGTGACACTTTAATTTATGTCAGAAACTTACGAGTGTTCTCTTCCGTACAATAGTCAAATATCTTTTAATGACATATAGATTTTGAAGCAAACACACGTCCGTTCCTAGTCGTTCTCTGTATTTTTCTCAGCATAGGAATGACAAGTCTTTATGGATGATCAAGCTTGAAAACGGTATAAGCACCTCTACGTCGCTATTGTACAATAAAGAAGTTGATCATCCATAAAGATTTGTCATTCTAGACTTACAACTTCTAGAATGCCTCCCAAACAGATTTTTCTAACAGCAGTATATGCCAGGCATGTATCGGTCTATCAGTGTATCTCGCTGTCGTGGGGCGTAGTGAATATTCAAGAATATTCGAAAAAGCCAGTAAAGAAAGTGTTTATCTATCAAACAGTGTTTATCCATCCATCAGTCAAAATTGTATATACGCCCGTCCAAAGAGGCCGCGGGAATCAGGCGGCATCGGATGTCATGATATAGGAACGGCGAATGTATTGCATGATATATTTCGTCCTTGGAACACCCGTCAACAGTGTCAGTATGTACTTCCTGTTGTAGGAACAGTGTCAGTATGAACTTACTGTTGTAGGAACAGTGTCAGTATGAACTTACTGTTGTAGGAACAGTGTCGGTATGAACCTACTGTTGAAGGGACAGTGTCAGTATGAACTTACTGTTGTAGGAACATTGTCAGTGTGAACTTACTGTTGTAGGAACAGTGTCAGCATGAACTTCCTGTTGTAGGAACATTGTCAGTGTGAACTTACTGTTGTAGGAACATTGTCAGTGTGAACTTACTGTTGTAGGAACATTGTCAGTATGAACTTCCTGTTGTAGGAACATTGTCAGTGTGAACTTACTGTTGTAGGAACAGTGTCAGTATGAACTCCCTGTTGTAGGAACAGTGTCAGTATGAACTTCCTGTTGTAAGAAACAGTGTTAGTATGAACTTACTGTTGTAGGAACAGTGTCAGTATGAACTTCCTGTTGTAGGAACATTGTCAGTGTGAACTTACTGTTGTAGGAACAGTGTCAGTATGAACTCCCTGTTGTAGGAACAGTGTCAGTATGAACTTCCTGTTGTAAGAAACAGTGTTAGTATGAACTAACTGTTGTAGGAACAGTGTCACTATGTACTTCCTGTTGTAGTAAGAGTGCGTACTTACTGTTGTAGGAACATTGTCAGTATGAACTTACTGTTGTAGAAAAAGTGTCAGTATAAACCTAATGTTGTAGGAACAGTGTCACCATGAACTTCCTGTTATAGGAACATTGTCGGTATGAACCTACTGTTGTAGGAACAGTGTCAGTATGAACTTCCTCTTGTAGGAACAGTGTCAGTGTGAACTTACTGTTGTAGGAACAGTGTCAATATGAACTCCCTGTTGAAGGAACAGTGTCAGTATGAACTTCCTGTTGTAGGAACAGTGTCACTATGTACTTCCTGTTGTAGGAACAGTGTCAGTATGAACTTACTGTTGTAGGAACAGTGTCAGTATGAACTTACTGTTGTAGGAACGGTGGAGTGCGTACTTCCTGTTGTCGGAACAGTGTCAGTATGAAGTTCCTGTTGTAGGAACAGTGTCAGTATGAATTTACTGTTGTAGGAACAGTGTCACCATGAACTTCCTGTTATAGGAACATTGTCGGTATGAACCTACTGTTGTAGGAACAGTGTCAGTATGAACTTCCTCTTGTAGGAACAGTGTCAATATGAACTCCCTGTTGAAGGAACAGTGTCAGTATGAACTTCCTGTTGTAGGAACAGTGTCAGTGTGAACTTCCTGTTGTAGGAACAGTGTCAGTATGAACTTACTGTTGTAGGAACAGTGTCAGTATGAACTTACTGTTGTAGGAACGGTGGAGTGCGTACTTCCTGTTGTCGGAACAGTGTCAGTATGAAGTTCCTGTTGTAGGAACAGTGTCAGTATGAATTTACTGTTGTAGGAACAGTGTCAGTATGAACTTACCGTTGTAGGAACAGTGTCAGTATAAACTTACTGTTGTAGGAACAGTGTCAGTATGAACTTACCCTTGTAGGAACAGTGTCAGTATGAACTTCCTGTTGTATGAACGGTGGAGTGCGTACTTACTGTTGTAGGAACAGTGTCGGTATGAACCTACTGTTGTAGGAACAGTGTCAGTATGAACTTCCTCTTGTAGGAACAGTGTCAGTGTATACTCCCTGTTGTAGGAACAGTGTCGGTATGAACTTCCTGCTGTAGGAACAGTGTCGGTTTGAACCTACTGTTGTAGGAACAGTGTCGGTATGAACTTCCTGTTGTAGGAACAGTGTCGGTATTAACCTCGTGTTGTAGGAACAGTGTCGGTATGAACTTCCTGTTGTAGGAACAGTGTCGGTTTGAACCTACTGTTGTAGGCACAACGTCAGTATGAACCTAATGTTGTAGGTACAGTGTCAGTATGGACTTACTGTTGTAGGAACAGTGTCAGTATGAACTTTCTGTTGTAGGAACAATGTCAGTACGAACTTCCTACTGTAAGAACAGTGTCAGTATGAACCTCCTGTTGTAGGAACAGTGTCAGTATGAACTTACTGCTGTAGGAACAGTGTAAGTATAAACCTAATGTTGTAGGAACAGTGAGAGCATGAACTTCCTGTTGTAGGAAGATTGTCCGCATGAACCTACTGTTGAAGGAACAGTGTCAGTATGAACTGCCTGTTGTAGGAACAGTGTCAGTATGAACTTCATGTTGTAGGAATAGTGTCAGTGTGAACTTCCTGTTGTAGGAACAGTGTCAGTATGAACTCCCTGTTGTAGGAACAGAGTCAGTATGAACCTACTGTAGTAGGAACAGTGTCAGTATGAACTTACTATTGTAGGAACAGTGTCAGTATGAACTTCCTGTTGTAGGGTACAGTGTCAGTATGAACTTACTGTTGTAGGGACAGTGTCAGTATGAACTAACTGTTGTAGGAACAGTGTCAGTATGAACTTACTGTTGTAGGGAACAGTGTCAGTATGAACTTACTGTTGTAGGAGCGGTGTCAGTATGAACTTACTGTTGTAGGAACAGTGTCAGTATGAACTTACTGTTGTAGGAGCCGTGTCAGTATGAACTTCCTGTTCTAGCCACAGTGTCAGTATGAGCTTACTGTTGTAGGAACAGTGTTAGTATGAACTTCCTGTTGTAGGAGCGGTGTCAGTATGAATTTCATGTTGTAGGGGCGGTGTCAGTATCATCTTCCTGTTGTAGGAACAGTGTCAGTATGAACTTTCTTTTGTAGGGACAGTGTTACTGTGAACTTCCTGTTGTAGGAACAGTGTCAGTTTGAACTTCCTGTTGTAGGAATAGAATCAATATGAACTTCCTGTTGTTGGAAATGTGTTAGTATGAACTTCCTGTTGTAGGGGCGGTGTCAGTATGAACTTCCTGTTGTAGGAATAGTATCAATATGAACTTCATGTTGTAGGAACAGTGTCAGTATGAACTTACTGTTGTAGGAACAGTGTCAGTATGAACTTACTGTTGTAGGAGCGCTGTCAGTATGAACTTCATGTTGTAGGAACAGTGTTGATATGAACTTCATGTTGTAGGGGCGGTGTCAGTATGAACTTCATGTTGTAGGAACAGTGTCAGTATGAACTTACTGTTGTAGGAGCGGTGTCAGTATGAACTTCATGTTGTAGGGGCGGTGTCAGTATGAACTTACTGTTGTAGGAACAGTGTCAGTATGAACTTACTGTTGTAGGAACAGTGTCAGTATAAACTTACTGTTGTAGGAGCCGTGTCAGTATGAACTTACTGTTGTAGGGGCGGTGTCAGTATGAACTTCCTGTTGTAGGAACAGTGTCAGTATGAGCTTACTGTTGTAGGAACAGTGTCAGTATGAACTTCCTATTGTAGGAGCGGTGTCAGTATGAACTTCATGTTGTAGGGGTGGTGTCAGTATGATCTTCCTGTTGTAGGAACAGTGTCAGTATGAACTCCCTGTCGTAGGAAGTGTCAGTATGAACTTCCTGTTGTAGGGACAGTGTTAGTGTGAACTTCCTTGTTGTAGGAACAGTGTCAGTTTGAACTTCCTGTTGTAGGAATAGTATCAGTATGAACTTCCTGTTGTTGGAAATGTGTTAGTATGAACTTCCTGTTGTAGAGGCGGTGTCAGTATGAACTTCCTGTTGTAGGAGTAGTATCAATATGAACTTCCTGTTGTAGGAACAGTGTCAGTATGAACTTACTCTTGTAGGAACAGTGTCAGTATGAACTTACTCTTGTAGGAACAGTGTCAGTATGAACTTACTCTTGTAGGAACAGTGTTAGTATGAACTTCATGTTGTAGGAACAGTGTCAGTATGAACTTACTGTTGTAGGAACAGTGTCAGTATGAACTTACTGTTGTAGGAGCGGTGTCAGTATGAACTTACTGTTGTAGGAACAGTGTCAGTATGAACTTACTCTTGTAGGAGCGGTGTCAGTATGAACTTCATGTTGTAGGAACAGTGTCAGTATGAACTTACTGTTGTAGGAGCGGTGTCAGTATGAACTTCATGTTGTAGGGGCGGTGTCAGTATGAACTTACTGTTGTAGGAACAGTGTCAGTATGAACTGAGGCGTTGTCATTGTCGTCTTTCTTATGTGATATTTCCTAAAAGCGATCTTAGCTCTAAGGTGATCGTAACTCCTATACTTTAATATCGGCTTACGATCATCGTAAAGCTAAGGTGATCGTAACTCCTATACTTTAATATCAGCTTACGATCATCGTAGGGCTAAGATGGTTCTGTGGAACCTGGCGTCACCGGAATCCTCACAGGAAGACACAGGGAGACAAATGTAGCATCCTGGAAGGGAAGGACACGTCTGTACTGACATGTCGCCCAGACGTTACGAAAATATCAGTTACAAGCAACCCCGTACATATATATTAAGGCATAACAGTTCATATATGCAGAGGAGTGAGTTTAGTTTTACGCCACACTCAGCAATGTTCCAGCTATATGGTGGCGGTCTGTAAATAGTCGAGTCTGGACCAGACAATCCAGTGAACAACATCATGAGCATCATTCTACGCAATTGGGACACGATGACATGTGTCGACCAAGTCAGCGAGCCTGACCACTCGATAGTCGCCTCTTACGACAAGCATGGGTTACTGAAGATCAATTCTAACCCGGATCTTTCTGTGTCTCATATATGTAGAAGATAGGTAGGTTAACGGTACATGTTGGCATTGCTTATGTATTTTATGTGTGAAATTTCAGCAAATCAGAATCGGAATGTAAACGACATGTACACATTTTTTATGTATTGTCTTTATGTTCATAGATCTGCTTCATGGTCAGGAGTGCAGCCTACAACTGGTACCACAAGTACCTATCATCCAGGTTGCCAGGGGCAACAACGTCACCATCTTATGTGATGCAAGTTGCTATGGCCGACATTCAACCAATCGGTTCTCTTGGTACGACCGACATAACCAGCCAATCGGGACGTCTGGCAGGTAACCACATGAGCATGATTGGATTATACCTGACCAAAGAGAAAATGAGGTGGAAATGTGGCTTCATCAGTTGCTTGTCTGCAGGTTTTCTAGACTGATATTCAGTCCCAGAAATACAGTTTTCTTATTTGAAAACATATACCTACAGAGGGCCAGTAACGGAGACTAGGAACAGTCTTATGTGTATGTGTGTGTGTGTGTGTGTGTGTGTGTGTGTGTGTGTGTGTGTGTGTGTGTGTGTGTGCTTGATTGTTTGTGTATGTGCTTGATTGTTTGTGTGTGTATGTGTTTGATTTGTGTATGTGTGTGTGTGCGTGCGTGTGCGTGCGTGTGTGCGTGTGCGTGCGTGTGTACCCCTTCACTAAAACCAGAAGCGAACAACTACTGGGTAACTCATGTTATGTTAGGGATTACATTTTCTCAGTAAAGTACTTATGTTATGTTGAGTCACATCCGGGACTCGAACCCATACTCTCAGAGTCACTTACGTGCCAGCACACAAAGTGAGACATCTAACACACTCAGTCACCGCGGCTTCCGCAGAAGTACTAGAATCTGTACTTTACAAAGAAAGTGTAATCTCAGATGTAGCACATGTTACATTTGACCACTTTCAATGTGGCATTGAAACAAGTATTGTGTCTGGACATCAACTTAGCAAGTGTCTTTTATTGCAGGGTATTTTCTGTACAGTACAACCGTGGGATGTTTGCCCGTCTCATCCTGCTCAACACTGACTTCAGCGAAACGGGGCGGTACACATGCGCAGGGCGCGCTGGCGTTGATGTGGTGCAGAAATATATCGACATCAGCGTGACAGGTAGGTACTGTTCGTTAAACTTAAGTCTGTTGTGATGTGTCACAGCTGACTAGGTTAGTGGTGACCGGGCTTTCTGTGATGCTTCAGGATCTTTCTGTTTCGGCAACGTTACAAGTACTACCTTCGAAGATCCGGGTTAGAATTGATCTTCAGTAACCCATGCTTGTCGTAAGAGGCGACTAACGGGATCGGGTGGTCAGGCTCGCTGACTTGGTCGACACATGTCATCGGTTCCCAATTGTTTAGATCGATGCTCATGCTATTGATCAGTGGATTGTCTTGTACTGACTCGATTATTTACAGACTACCTCCACATAGCTGGAATATTGCTGAGTACGGAGTTAGACAACAACCAACCAACGTTGCAAATACATTGATCCAACGGAAGTTGAAATGAAAGCAAGGTTAAACCTTGTATTGGTTTGTAGCAGTACCAAGGTGTTGCTTAGTTAGCAAAGTTCTCAATGCCATGTTATGTCTAGTCTTAATTGTATTGGTGATCTTGTCTGATATCGGTTAACAGAGAAAGACTTCGAAGTTGTTGAATACGTTGACGATGGACCTCGTAGGGGAGATGTACGTGTTGACGAACCGTTCTTGCCTAGACGTCGGCCCGCAAGAGATGTTAGAAACAGGCGTGCAGCAGAGGATGCAGCAGAGGATACGACAATGTCCACTACAGACAGCAATGCTGCGATCACAACACAGGAAGGTGACGGATCAGGATCCACGACTGATGTCCCTACTGATACAATAGGCATGACTGACAATCCAGCTGAAGGAGAACCATCCATGGGTGGGTCAACAACAGCGACAGGCCAATCATCCTACGAAACTACCCCAAATGCCTTTCCGACCAACACTTCCTCAAAGAACACCCAAGTCCAATCCGCGACAGAGCAATCACCATCTGGATTGACATTATCCCAAGTCCAATCCACGACAGCGCAATCACCATCTGGATCGAAAACATCCCCATCTTCTAACTCCTCAGAAACCCCCAAGGGACAAACCACCGATCGTGCTTCAACGGTTACTGTTCCATCACCACCAGCGGCAGGCAAATCAACTAGTAGACCTTCAACGAATAAACCACCTACAAAGTCGTCTGCTAACGTAACAGGCTATAAGGGCATATACAAAAGGGATAAAACAGCCTTTGGGAAATACGGAGTTTTAGCGTTTGCTCTGGCTCTAAGTGCAGCCATTCTTCTTTTGTACACACTCATCCTCCTGAACGTGATCATTCCACGATGCTGCACGAACAGGCAGTCGGTCAGTTTCCGGGAAGCGTCAGACAGCAAACATAAACAAAATGGTCCTTCTGCAGTAGATGCTGTTGCCATGAAACCTTTGGTTATTGAACCTAGACCAAACAGTCCGGATGACGGATTTATGACAGTGGATTTGGATGACAAAGTTGATCCCAAACCAAATTCAACTACGCCAGGGGAAAAAGCAGATGCACCAGTATCACCAAGTTCTGATCCAGGGAGTCCATCCAAGTAAGTATGGCACTTTCACACCTGCAACTTGCAGTATCCGTTTAACCACTCTCATCTTCCATCAGCACATGAAATATTGAGATATTTAAATATTTGTTTATTTGGTTCAATATTTTAGCAAATTTATCTACATACCAAGTGATCAGTAAATATTCTGGTGACCACCATAAACATTACAACACTTCCCTGGTTCAAAGCATACTGTACAGAATTCTTCTATTCAAATCCATAACTAGACAGACAGACAGACAGACATTTTATTTCATTAACGTAGGCCATTGGCCCATAATATAAAGGACATATAAATAATGCATACATGTTGGATGTAAGATATCGATTGAAATACAACGGCTTAGTTCTTAGTTTTAATACAGCAGGGAGGAATGTACTTAATAATTTTAGATAATTTGTGATGTTGCAGGTGATTAAAAGCACAAAGGTTTCGAATGTTGGAGGGTAGATCTGATTGCTGTACATGAATTCAATCTTGTAATGAACATTTAAGATTCACAAGTTACGTTCCTTCCATTGCTTATCTTGATGTTTCAGGTTCGTGAGTACATTCCTGATTGGCCGGAAGCCTTCAGAAAGCACCTCTCTTGGTGTGTATCTGCACGAAGGCAAGCCCGGGGATACAGTGCAGGTCACCTCAGAGACTGATGGCAGCCAGGGGACCTCAGATCCCACACCTGAACAGAACACCGCAGGAGAAACGAAAACTGAAGAGGAAAAGAAGGACCTCGGGGACCAGTCTCCCAAAGAAAATGTGGATACCAGTACTGAGGTCGACACCAGCACTGCCACTAAAGACACGTCAGCCAGCAGCTCGGACCTGGGGGACCTGCCTTCAGCAGGGCTAAAGACCTGAGGTTCTGTGTGGAAAGTGTGGACTGTTTCAGCTTGCAACTTGTGACAACTTACGGCTATCTGAAGCTTGATTACAATGCTCTTTTCACATACTCAACTTAATCCAGTTTACTTCTCAATTACGGCATAATGCAGCAAAGTCATGTCATCAATTTGAAAATATAAAAAATTATCTTAATGTCCAAAACTATATTGATGCTTGGGGACTGGTCATTTATCATTATGTATAGAAGGTTGGGGTTTAGGTGGGTTGGGGTTGGGGTTGGGGGTCAGAAGGAATTAGGGTAGGTCACCAAATAAAATGACAGTCTGTAGGTACGGGTCATCAAAATATTCAACATATTTGGGTAGGGTCATAAAAGAATGGGCATTTTATAATAAAATATAAATTTGAGGGTCATGAACAAGAAGGAAATGACATAGGTCAACCAAACATAACATTAGGAGAGGGTCTTTACTTTTAGTACCTCACGAAGAGGTGACAAAACACCCCCAGTAAGAACTGACCGGTTTCTTTGTGTCTTTGATACCATTGTGAAACATGACATCATTGAATGATAAAACCCACAATGGGCATATCATTATTTATTCACCAAATCCTCATCATGCTCTAAGCACTACTTCATTACACTGGTCAATGGATCAGTGGTGTCAATTTTAATTCCCAGCTCCCTGGGGAATATACAACCAAAGGTGCCTTTGAAGGTTAACAATCACATTATCATCTCATCCTACCTGGTACCCATTCACTACTGGGTGGTGTAATTTCAATGAGCTTGAAGAAAATACCTTGTATATGTGGGATGTATTGTTTCACATAACATCAATTTAAAACATGAATTATTCAGGGAGTAGTTTCAGTACCAACATGTAACCTGCTGAGGTAGTTGCCTGACAATTTACATGCATCAGAAGTCATTCTACTTGAGCAACTCAAGCACAAAGTACAAAGTTTTAGTTCTTTCAAGAAATTGTAGATCATGGGTCGTGTCATACATCATAAATCTAATGAAACTGTACTGTGACTCTGAATTATATCAGAGGAACTGCAAATGCATCTATCTATCATTACTGAGAGAGTATGGGTGGGCAGGTGAGTGAGTGGGAAAGTGCAAGAGTGATTGGGAAGTTCAGTGAATGAGTGTGTGGACAGGTGAGTGATTGGGAAGTTGAGTGAGTGAATGAGTGAGTGGACTGGACTGGTAAATGGAAGGTGAGTGAGTGAATGAGTGAGTGGACAGGTGAGTAAGTGAATGAATGAATGGACAGGTGAGAAGGTAAATGAGTGAGAGGGAAGTTGAGTGAGTGAGTAGACATAAGAGAGAGGGAAGGTGTATGTGTGAGTGAGTGAATGAGTGGACAGGTGAGTGAGTGAGTTTAGTTTTATGCTGCTTTTAGCACTATGCCAGCAATATCACAGCAGGGGGCACCAGGAATGACTTCACACATTGTACACATATGGGAATCAAATCCAGTCTTTAACCAGGAGCCTACCCACCGCCCCAGTGAGTGAGTGACTGAGTGAGTGACTGAGTGTATCAGGGGCAATTGAATTAACTTGGTCCTGATGAGCACAGACTTAACAACAACACCCACATCTATCCAGAAGAGTCAAACAAATGAATATAGGCTGCAGCTGTACCCAAAAACTGCAAGGATACTGAAGACATATTTTATAGAAAGTTTCCAAGTGGGGCCAGGTACTAAACTAAATTTTGACAAATTAGATAGCTGCATGTGAACTACCACTAACCTGAAGATGAAAATACATCGATAATCTCTGTGGGAAAAGAGATATATTGTGAAAGGTTGTTCTTGGATTGTATATAATTGTAATATATCAAAAGAATGTGTTTGTATCAACTCTCGTCTTTCTGAAGTTATCAAGTTTACAAATCTTGTATCTTAAAACATCAAATATGTACAAGTTTCATAAAATAGATGTTATCTAAATGAGAAGACATGCACATTTTAATATATAAAGAAATATTTAAAAAGCACTCACATAGCACACATTTGTGTGTTGTGTGATTATTTTGTGAAATTCCTCTCTTTATTTTAACAAATATAGTTTGCTTTACAATTAATTAATAGATATTTGTATACTCACTTTGGTTTCCACAACAACTATAACTCAGGCAAGGCCAATTTTATATCTTGTTTTACAGATCCGCCGGTCGTATTTTTTCAAGAATAAGAACAAATAAAAAATAATTTTCCCCGCTCAAAAAATAAAATCTTAATGTTTAGATATACGGGAGCAAGACCTCGACTACGCAAGGCAGTTGTTGGTCACTAAAACACCAATATCTGTTCTCAGAGACTTTTAACTGAATTATCTAACCATATTTGTGTTAGAATCAGTGCTTCGAACACGACAGCAAGTGTGAACTTGAAACACAATGCCTTTGAAAAACTCATGTGGGCTTTTGCTCTGATTTATATTTTTTTTCCTTCCTGCTTTAGGTTTTGTGAGGACAAAAATCTGTAAAACCAGAAACAAATTTGGTCTGGCCTAAAGATCTTCTTTTGACCAGTGGTCATGATCAATGCATAAATGTGTCTACAGTTTCACTCTCCACACCACTGATTAAAGCACATAAGTGTCATTTGTAACTTATTATGAAGTTTTAAAGTTCCATGCTATTTGTAGAAATGGGTCCAGTTTATTTCTCTGTCATGTATACAAACACACAATGAAAACACATGATTAAGTTGAAATTGGAAAAGAACTGTTTTCTGCAAATACATCACCTGAGGTTTAAAGAGATACCACGACATTATTGTGTTCTTGTAATATGACCTTTGTGGCCATTTCCCCAATATTACAAAAAACAACAACTCTTCTTTTTCCTTTTCACTGTATATATACCTACAAACTGCAGGTTCCAATATTCAAGCATGTTTATCTTAGTAATTTATTTGTAATTATTTACAGTGGCCATACTGCTTGTTTAGTTTATTTTAGTTTCCTTTAAAATTTTTGAGTGTTGATTTCTTTAATTTAGCATGTTTGTGAATTTTGATCATACAGGATCATACTTTCACAGAAAATATTTTATTTGTTTTTGGATTTGCATGCACAGACCCAAGTTGATCTTCACTCAAGGCATTTATGTAAATAAATATTTCTTGTGGAAAAGAAAGATTCATGACTAAAGATCCTATACTTATCTACTTCAAAGTTGCCAGTTTCTTCACATCAATCTACTTCTTAACTGATTACTAATTACACATGGCATGAGATTATTACAAATTATTTTTATATTTTGTTTCAATAAATTGATCAAATCTCTTCCAATCTTTTAATTTCTGTCAATATTACTGAAAGATGAAAATCGGAATTTGATTCAGAAGAGTGAAATGATCTGAAAATGTGTGAGAGAGTGTGAGTATTGCTTTTATGCTGCTTATAGCAATATTCCAGCAATATCATGGCGGGGGACACCAGAAATAGGCTTCACACATTGTACCCATGTGGGGATTTGAACCCAGACCTTCGGCGTGACGAGCGAATGCTTTAACCACTAGGCTACCCCACTGCCCGGTCTGAAAATGAAGAAATGGGCATCTGTGTTCTACAAATAGAATTCATGGAGCTTAAATTCACCATAATAGGGCCCAAAATGAAAACATTACTTGATTTGTGAGTGATTATTTCATCCCTTGACCCCTTGATTTGTGAACAAGGCTGATTGTGTCATACAGTGTGGAGCTGTCATGTCAACCACTTGACACCTACTTGATCGACAGGGGGTAGCCTAGTGGTTAAAGCATCTGTTGTCCCACTTTTCATACAAAAGGGGGAACCACTTGCTGGTTGAACAGCTAGGTGTGTGAGTTGCAGGTGTCAAATTGAAATGACTGTTTGAGTTGAACAACTGCAAAAGGTGACAACAAAATAATTTTGTTGAACAACTGTTTTTTTGGGGTGTCCAAAATTATGAGACAAATCATCAGAGTTGGTCTGTCAATTTCATGTGACTGTGCAAATTTGGTTGCAATTATTAGGTTTTGTTGAAATTATTAGATTTTGTGTTTGTGAGTAATTCAATTTAAATCAAACGTACTGCAGATTCTATCAGATGAAATGAAGACAAACACAGAATAAGTGCTGAAATATTTATTAATCGCCATGTGAAGCCTTCAACAATGTCAGCCATGGAATTTGAGTGTGGTAATATCCCCAAGTTGAACATGTCCAGAACATATACAAGTTCCTCATGGTCTAGAAATCCAGGATCAATAAATACGTGGAAACATGTTCATAGGACAACAGAAGACTTCCTTCACTTCACATTCACGAGATACTGCACTCCACAGCTGTGACACAAAGAGGTCAACACATCTCAAAAGACAACAATGGTAAATCGTCTTTACTAAATGAATTTGATGATACTGAATTAATCTTGTGATCGTCCTAGTTGTATGTCATGTATCTTGGCGTGGCGCTGAACTTAGCATAGGCTTTGATGACTTTGTTGACAGCCTCAAGGAAATCCTTCTCTGTGGCCATCTTCCTTCGTGCCCTGATTGCGAACATCCCTGCTTCAGTACATACACTGCGAATCTCAGCACCTGGAATGAAAACATGTCACAGTGAATATCAGACATGCCATGAGTTTGTGAATATCAGAAATGACGTAACAGTCAATATTAGACATACCACTAGACAGTGGATGTCAGTACCTATAGCCATGATGTCAAAATCAATGTTATACAGGACACATTCAACATGGTATCAGTACCTATAGCCACATGAGGTCACCATCAACATTACACTGGCTACAAGAAAGTTGATATCAGTACCAACTGCTTTAAGATGTCCCAACTTAAGACATGCTACCACAGTGCATATAATCATATAATCATATAATCATATAATCACACCAAACTGATACGTTCAATCCAGTAGGGCTTCCACGGGGACTCGAGTACTCGAGGACGAGTCGGGTCTAGCTGGACTCGAGTCCATTTTCAAGGACTCGAGGACTCGAAAAGGGGAGATAACTCGGATTATTTGACGTTGACAGACTGTCTGCCATGTGCTAAGCATGAGCGGCCGTTAACGTCTAATATTAAGATAAGATATAACTTTATAACTAAATTCTTATACATCCAAACTGTCTCAAAATGAATATATACACAGTTCACAAAAATATACTCAATAATTACATGCTCAATCACATGATGGTGATTCAAAATATTTGTTGCATTCACGAATACTTGATGGTATGAAAGACTGTCTAGCTCTGTTTGATTTGAGGGAAGGTAATTGACAGCAGCGTCCAGAAGGAAGTAGTTCAAAATGGTGAGATCAAATATATCAACTATCAAATCTAATTTTAGCTCCCTTTTTGACAATCTGGCGCGCTCATAGATAAAAGGGAGTATACTCAAAAGACACTCCAGAAATTTTGCAAGCAGTATTAACAATTTTGAAAAGTTTGTTTTTGACAGATCCCCATACTAACATAGAAAATTGTAGGTCAACACACTTTGAATAAAGGTTTGATAAAAAACTGTCATTACGGTTTTGTCAATGCCTTGACGATAATAATGTTCAGAATCAGAAATTAGGCCAGTAACAGTGGCATCATCTGCAAATTTCACAGTGAACAAGTCATATATTGACAAGTAACAGTCATTGGTATACAAAACGAAGAGTACGGATGAAGGAACACAGCTATGTGGATCTCCAGTAGAGGTTGAGAGCAAAGAAGATTGATAGCCATTGACACTGACATACTGAGTTCTATGTACCCTGAATTCTTTAACCCATCTGATAATGTTTTAATTAACACCTAGCTTAAACAGTTTACTCCTCACACGGTGTGGCTGTATGGTATTAGTTGCTACAAGTCTGCAGATGAGAGTAAATATGATACATCGTTTGAGTTTTCACTTCTTAAAATGATTAGGTAACTATCTTGACAATTGATAGACATGGAGAAAGATCAAAAATCAAATGTATGGGCGTATCTTGATCTGGATAGTGAAAACAGCAAAATAACCAAATGCCGCCTGTGCGGTATCTCGCTGCGTTTGCAGGCAGTACAAGAAGTACGACCAAAAAAAAACGTTTGTCAAGTAAACATCCAAATACTGATTCTGACCAATAGGAAATGTTAGTCACATGACGATATGAAGTCGGAAAGAAGTAAGTGTTCACTTGTGTGATTGGAACACATGTCATGCCGGTTACGCTATCGTTTGCTTCAAAGGTATGAATTTCGAGTACTCGGGTCCGAGTCGAGTCTCACCCCTCGAGTACTCGAGTCCAAAAAAATGGACTCGTTGAAGCCCTACAATACAGGTGAAATATTGAACATTCTGAAGTTTGCTAAGTGTAACTGGTCGACGTTTCAAACGTTGTCTCACAGAATCCAACATCTTGAGATTCTGAGTTTGAGAGAGTGAGTGAGTGAGTGAGTGAGTGAGTGAGTGAGTGAGTGAGTGAGTGAGTGAGTGAGTGAGTGAGTGAGTTTCACTCACTCCAATTTTAACAGAATTTATTAAAGGTCGATTCTAATAAATTTAAACCATAAAAGACAGTTAACTAATAGTAATACACACACACGCCTTCAACAGTCATCCTTCAATACATCTTCACAAAACACATCATCCAGTACGTTTTGCTCTAACACAAACTTCCAAATCACAGTGTTATATGACACAGACATGATCATGATAAGTGAATAATAAGTAGTAGGTTGAGTTAGTGACAATGAACTGCTGCATCTGTTTCCAGCGCCGGACGAGGATGTAAGTACAGTACATCATGTGGTAGTATTATTACACTGGCGGCAAATCTGAGCCACACATAATATCGTGAGACAGATACTGCAGCAGGAAGTGCTGCTGTCACAACAGATATGACTGATATTATAACAAGAGTCATGTAACCATGGTTCTTCCTGGTATGCATTGGGGGCAGTCCGATATTGGCAATTATATTTCTCAAATTTTGATATGGGTAATCAGATATGTCATTCTATTTAAATATACACATGGCATTATGAGAATCGGCTTGTGTATCACTGAAATATGAGAAGGTATGTTTTCCATGAAGACAGTTTTGGAACCTGTTTGATAGCTTGTCTTTTATATAGCATACTGGAGCGTACCTAGCAGTCATACCATGTTATATCTGTATATATTGTAGCATATCTGTTAGGTCTACCATGCCATATCCGTAGCACACTCTAGTATATCCAGTTGTCATACCATGTCATATCTGTATATATTGTAGCATATCTGTTTGGCCTACCATGCCATATTCTTAGCACACTCTAGTATATCTAGTTGTCATACCATATCATATCTGTATATATTGTAGCATATCTGTTAGGCCTACCATGCCATATCCGTAGCACACTCTAGTATATCCAGTTGTCATACCATATCGTATCTGTATATATTGTAGCATATCTGTTAGGCCTACCATGCCATATTCTTAGCACACTCTAGTATATCTAGTTGTCATACCATATCATATCTGTATATATTGTAGCATATCTGTTAGGCCTACCATGCCATATCCGTAGCACACTCTAGTATATCTAATTGTCAAACCATATTTAATCTGTATATATTGTAGCATATCTGTTAGGCCTACCATGCCATATCCGTAGCACACTCTAGTATATCCAGTTGTCATACCATGTCCACAGCCTTAAAAAATTATTAAAACTATTTTATTCTCCAACTTTTATTAGTATTCTGTACTTGTTATATCACACTAACTGGAGACTACTAAATCAAGGTGAGAACAACTAAACTCCACTGTGTGTAATCCCCAATGTTTTATTACACAAACAGTTTAAATGAAGCTATTGTTGTAGATAGCTCGGGTTGTTTATGTACAGACATAGGTTTTAACTTGAAGGTTTCCTGTTATGAAGCGAGAGGGTGGAGTGGTTAGACCCACATCTCATCAGATACACGCAGGAAAACAACACTCGAGATCTCTCTACATCCTTATGACTGAAGCAAGGGGAAGTGTATGTGGTAGCGCTTGAGGCAAGGCTATATAATGAGCAGTTACTCATGTTCAGTGCTACACATACCTAACAGTAAACTACAACATCAATGTGTGTAAAGAAACTACAGGAATTCTCTGGAAGAAATCTCTGCTTTATTCTCTTTACATTGTAAAGACAGAGGTGTTAATTAAATATAGCAATAACATCAAACATTACTGTAGATGTGGAAGGTAATAAGTATTAGTTACTGAGTAACAGGGAACTAGTAAATCCCTTATCTAGTGAAGGTCTTGATCCGGGTTAGTCAAACTATAATCACTGAATATCATGACAGAAATCTGTCAAAGTGACATTTATTGAAATATTGAATGTAATTTGTCAATGGCCATGTTAAAGGGAATTTGTTGGTGTGCTATCTACTAATGATACATTATTCCTACTCCAATTCCTACTAAAACAGTTTCTTTTCAAAAGTATCAACATGACATAACCCTCACTGTAAACTTAAGACATGTTAAGTTATTAAAGACTTCATATCAAAATGGTGGCTCTCCACACACACACACACACACACACACACACACACACACACACACACACACACACACACACACACACACACACACACACACACACACACACACACACACACACACACACACACACACACACCAAATAATTTAACACTCATATGCCATTCTAAACGCTAAACATGCTGAGGATAACATGCAAACATGCACATGAAGTCTCCTGAAACTGAGCTCACTGACTGAAAGTATAGTAACAGTCAAAACTCTGCAAAGACTGCTTCATTAGAATGCTAGGTTAAAGGCTGGGGTGCAAACCTCCAAAAACCCATGGGTTTCCAATTAGCCTGAGATTGGCTACTCCTCAGCAGTGTAGATGTTATCCGTCCAAGAGTGACAGGACTGTAACAGCTATGGGTGCCTGGCAAGAGCCTGGCGATGTCAAAGGATAACCTTGGAATTTACTACTGGAGTAAATATGTGCCTTATAGTAAATATCCTGACAACCCTTTCACTACATATTTTTATGACTAAAGAGTTTAATTTGATTACCATACATGAAATTTCTAATTTTACTTCTTTTCTGAAAATAAAATCTTCAACATGGTGATGTCAGCATCAAGTAAGTGTACAGCCCTAACCCTGCACAGCATGGGGTCAGGGGAGGGGGGCATTTTCACAGTCTGCCTGAAATATGAAACTTTCAACCCGCTCACAGGCTTGTTTCTATGGAAACACACCTCTTCTGGCCACCTGACTGATACAGTGGGAAATTCAAATCTGGATTTAAAAAAGGAGACATATATGTTCAAAATGTATGTTTTGTAGGCTGTCTACATCCATACATTTACAGTGAGTCTTCATATCATACTTCTTTACACTGTGGCTTAATTCCATCATGAACTGGTAAGTCAATATTGTGATATTTCATGGAATGTACTTGAATACTGCATTGCTTTGTATCAAAAGACAGCTTTGACAAGGCAAAGAGGCCACACCCCATCTGTGTATAGGTTTGAACCCCGGCTTTAAGACTTTCAGTACACACAAATAATCCAGTCCACTCTTTTTATGATAAAATACAGAATGATTTGCCTCATACAACACCAGTGAGAGAAACAAAATGCTTCTACTTCATTCGATAATACGACAAGTTCTGCGTAATGGAACACTTGACAAGCACTTGTCAAAGTAGGGTGTGAGCAAAATGTTACATTACATTGTGTTCTCAAATAGCACTGCCTGGTTGCTTCTTTGTGAAACCACGTTTTAATGTGTATCATATATTCAACAATGTGACACTCAGTTGTCATAATGGACAGATAACCGATTTGTCAAGACATAACAGACTTTTCTATACTACTCAAAATGTGCTAAGGACCAAATATTGGAAATTTTATAATAAAGTGTATATTTATTGTACTTATCCTATCTTACCCTATGCATTTCTATTTTTAAAACCTGGAGTGGAAATGCCTTAGAACAAAATTTCCAGCTTCCAAACAAAACAACTCACCCAAACACATCCCACAACACCATGGTCATCACTTAAACAATCACTGCAGTCCTGTGCAATATGTTCCCCAGGCACAAAAGATTTGTCTAACAATAATTTTGATATTAAATACAACCAGTAATGACCAGGAATTCACTATACATGTCACATTAGGACAAATAGTACGATATAGTTTCAAAGTCTCTCGTAAGGTTTATTTGTTTGACATCAGAGTGTGCAATATTCCATCAGTGTCATGACAGTCTGTAATTAACGAAGTCACAACTTGGGATGATGGTGCTTGTGTTAGATGATGACTTTGGGTACATTGACAAACTTCCAACTCAGTCACTGAACCTGGCCACCTGTTCCATTTAGGGGCCATTCATAATTTATGGCAACGGGGGTGATGATGATTTTTATGGAGAAACATGTACAATTTGATGGAGAATGGACCCCCCCAAAGTAAGTGACCCACCCTGCATGTCATCAACAAAATGAATGATACCACACCCTAGTACTTGTGTACAAAATTGGTCGCACCCCCTTAAAATCAACATCACCCCTTGCCATAAATCATCAACAGTCCCTATACCCTCTCACGACGGGGATTGTTAACAAGGTAACCTATTCTAAACAAGCATCCTCATGAGAAGAAGATTCCACAAAACATGCTAGACAACTACTCTGCATCATCAACATTATCAACAAAAGCTGAAATTTTCTGATGTAAAAGTTACAGCAATTCTGGAAACTCAAATATATTCAAAGCAAAAAGTCCTCGGCAGGCACAAGCATTAAAACCCAACCAAACTGACGAAAAGCTAAAACCGTGTTAATTCACCTATCAAACATTCATGTGTATATCTGACCAACCCTCAGGAAAATTAAGGAGGAGCTGTGTCTGTCTAGGCAAACTGTCGTTTAAGCAAAACGTTTCTGAATTCTGGTAGATCACGGGCGGTGGGGAAGCCTAGTGGCTCATCACACTGAAGACCCGGGCTCGATTCCCCGCATGGTTACAATGTGTGAAGCCCATTTCTGGTGTCTCCCACCGCGATATTGCTGGAATATTGCTAAAAGCGGCGTAAAACACTAAATTCACTCACTCACTCAGTATTTACTAAAACAAAAACCTTTAGTGAGTGGGTGAGTATAGTTTTACGCCGCACTAAGCAATATTCCATCTATATGGTGGCGGTCTGTAAATAATCGAGTCTGGACCAGACAATCCAATGATCAACAGCATGAGCATTGATCTACACAATTGGGATACGATGATCCAATCAACAATTCAGCATCAGTTCACAGATTATTTTTAATAAAGGCGATTTTGGACAAGTATCACAACAAACCTGTGCTGTTGGGGCAAAGTCTAGCGAGGAGCTCATATCTGATGTCCTTCTCTACACTCATAGACCTGGCATGAATCTTGAATATATGAGACCTTCCCTGAAACAGATCAGACAGGGATGTTTCATAGCTGTCATATAGGTTACAGCCTGAGCTATAGAAGGAAAACATTTCAACACAGAGAACCTATAATCATGGGTCATGTTACACTTAAAACACCTACTAGATGCAGTCTAGTCTGTGACAATAATCACCAGCCAAAAGACTGCCAAGTAAAATTTGGTCAAGTAATCATTGTAATCTCAGTCCCAAATAATATCAGTATTACAACACTAAATTCAACTGAAAATAAGACAAACAATGAAGTCATACTAAGGTACATAAAGGCACTTAAATATCATGTAGTCAAAGCACACACCTCTAAGTCCGGTAGACCAAACTCAATCTTCCGGTCAAGACGCCCCGGTCTCATCAATGCAGGGTCTAAGGTATCTGGTCTATTTGTGGCCATGAGAACCTTGATATTTCCTCGGGGGTCGAAACCATCTAGCTGGTTGATGAGCTCTAACATAGTCCTCTGGACCTCATTGTCTCCCCCTGCACCGTCATCGAACCTGGCACCTAAAGACAGACAGCAACATTAGACAACAGCACAAAGGGCATCTGAACACAGACGCAGCAACTTTAATCCATATCACATTGGGCACCTCATTACAGATGTAGCAACACTAAACCACTGCACATAGGGCACCTGAACACAGACGCAGCAACCTTAATCCATATCACATTGGGCACCTCATTACAGATGTAGCAACACTAAACCACTGCACATAGGGCACCTGAACACAGATGCAGCAACCTTAATCCATATCACATTGGGCACCTCATTACAGATGTAGCAGCACTAAACCACTGCACATAGGGCACCTGAACACAGACGCAGCAACTTTAATCCATATCACATTGGGCACCTCATTACAGATGTAGCAACACTAAACCACTGCACAAAGGGCATCTGAACACAGACGTAGCAACCTTAATCCATATCACATTGGGCACCTCATTACGGATGTAGCAGCACTAAACCACTGCACATAGGGCACCTGAACACAGACGCAGCAACTTTAATCCATAACACATTGGGCACCTCATTACAGATGTAGCAGCACTAAACCACTGCACAGACGCAGCAAAATTAAACCACATCATAGATGTAACAATAAACCACCGATATAGGGCACCTGAACACAGACGCAGCAACTTTAATCCATATCACATTGGGCACCTCATTACTGATGTAGCAACACTAAACCACTGCACATAGGGCACCTGAACACAGACGCAGCAACCTTAATCCATATCACATTGGGCACCTCATTACAGATGTAGCAGCACTAAACCACTGCACATAGGGCACCTGAACACAGACGCAGCAACCTTAATCCATATAACATTGGGCACCTCATTACAGATGTAGCAACACTAAACCACTGCACATAGGGCACCTGAACACAGACGCAGCAACCTTAATCCATATCACATTGGGCACCTCATTACAGATGTAGCAGCACTAAACCACTGCACATAGGGCACCTGAACACAGATGCAGCAACCTTAATCCATATCACATTGGGCACCTCATTACAGATGTAGCAGCACTAAACCACTGCACATAGGGCATCTGAACACAGACGCAGCAACTTTAATCCATATCACATTGGACAACTCATTATGATGTAGCAGCACTAAACCACTGCACATAGGGCACCTGAACACAGACGCAGCAAAATTAAACCACATCATAGATGTAACAATAAACCACCGTATATAGGGCACCTGAACACAGATGCATCATTAAACCACTGCACATAAGGCACCTGAAGATAGACGAATCAACATTAAACCACAGCACAAAGGACACTTCAACACAGAGGCAGCAACACTAAACTTCTCCTAATAGGGTAAATGGATTCAAATGACTCCTGTATGGTACACAAATGCAAATCAAGGTTCACAAACAGCTTTTTAATATAAAAACAGTACAGATCCTGTGGTGTTACTGACAAAAGAATCTAGTGAACGGTTCTTAAGATATTCCAATTTGTACGTACGTACGGACGAAGCCTAATACTATATCCCCCCGCGTCGCGCTAAACATGCGGCGGGGGATAATAACATTTGCCCAAAGTTCATTCTAAGCATTACTGATTTGCAAGACAAACTCACCTCCAATAGCATCAATCTCATCAAAGAAGACAATACATGCTTTCTTTGACCTTGCCATTTCAAACAGCTCTCTCACCATCCTA
Organism: Haliotis rubra; assembly: GCF_003918875.1. NCBI lineage: Eukaryota > Metazoa > Mollusca > Gastropoda > Lepetellida > Haliotidae > Haliotis > Haliotis rubra. The sequence continues at coordinate 191,474 of NW_025765145.1, read as the reverse complement.
GCACCCTGAAAAACAAACACACTTACATGGTCAAAAGTGTGCTGTACCATGGTACTGTTTGATGGTGTTACTATATGCTGATACATCATCATGATACAAAGCTGGCCAAATATATGCATTTTTGTCTCTGTTGCAGTATAAATAAACACACAAAAAGTCACACTTAAAATACTGGAAATGATATCAGTGTGTTTGTTTTTTCTTACATGACACACTCAGCAATATTCAAGCTATATGACAGTGGTCTGTAAATAATAACGTCTGGACCAGACAATCCAGTGATTTAAGAGAAATGTATCACATAAAAGTATATTCTGAGTGGGCAGTTCACATGTTTTGTGACGCATGTAAGTCCAACACATTGAATCATGATTGAGGTAGTGAGTGTGCACGTGTGGTTTTACACTGTTTTTAGTAATATTCCAACAATAGCATGACACTGGATGCCAGAAGTGAGACCATGTATGAAAAACACCAGAAATGGGCTTCACACATTGTACCCAAGTGGGGAATCATGGGCGTGACGAGCGAACTCAAGAACATGGATGAAGACAACTTAATAGCATACCTCTCCAACATATTTCTGTACAAGTTCTGATCCTATGACTCTGATAAAGCAGGCATCTGTTCTGTTAGCGACGGCTCGGGCACACAAGGTCTTCCCTGTTCCTGGCGGCCCAAACAACAACACTCCCTTGGGGGGTTCAATACCAAGGTTGACAAACCTCTCAGGCTGGAACCAAGTTGATGATTTATGTGCAAAATTGACAAAAGGGCAAAGATTCTTTAACATATGATTGATTTGCATTACATATGTTGGTTTCAAAAGGCTGTTTTCAATCAAAAACAAGCTTCTGGAAAATGGAATTTTTAGAGTAAAATTAATATTTTATACTTATCCTGACTCATGCTTATTGCTTGTCTTCTTCTTCTTGCGAACATAGTGGAACACGTGTATCTCCCAATTGAAGTTCCCTTCAATTAAAAAATCACTAATTAGTACTCACCACGAGTTACCTCCCTTCCACAAGCTCGGGAACGAGGGCGCCACCTCCACCCATGTGCCTCACTCTCTCCTTATGTTTCGAGCCCGACACTTTATTTTTCCGAAGAAATCCAAAGTGTTAAGTGGGGAGGACGGGAGGGCTTACCTCATGAGTCAGGATAAGTATAAAATATTAATTTTACTCTAAAAATTTCATATTTTTCCTTATCCTGACTCATGCTTATTGCTTGTAGAATCCGACGGAACAGGAGGTGGGAATATATATGCTTTGGATTTTAATAATTAGTGATTTAAACTGTGATGATTGTAATAACCCTATGGGAACTTCATAAAGGCACTGAACTGATGAATTCCTGCTGTTTAACTTATCAGCTGCCATATAAAGGTTATTACAATTTATTGAATATGATAAAAGTATATACAACATTAATGTAAGCTGAAGCTATTAATGTGATAGTATAAACTTCTGTGAGTTTATAGTGGATACTTTTATAAATTAACCAAAGTATTAAGCTTAAGATATGCATATATTTAAGCTATAATAGTATAGTACAGTGCTTAAGATATAATTATAACTTAAGCTGTATAATAGTAACCAACTCTTTAGAGTTTGTTAGCTAATACATTTATGCATATGACCATATGACTGCGCTTAAGGATTGATGAAACTTAAGCTGAACATATATATAGTAGCAAAACTCCTAGGAGTTGTAAGCTTATATATAGTATGATATAAAACCATAGTACTGAGCTTAAGATAATAAATTAAACTTAAGCAAAATATATAGATAGCATGTAGCTATTAGTACTGTTATCAGATAGGTATAAAATCTGTAAGATAGACTTATCTTCTCCGTGGAACTGTCAACTGTTGAGCGAGGACCATGGGACCGAAATGGTGGATACCTGAGACGTCCTCGGTGGTGATATCTCTCAGATAGTGGTTGGCAAACACCATATTGGATCTCCAGAAACATCCCTCCATTATGGTATTCAACGAGCAATTCCCATGTAGAGCGAGAGTTGAGGCTAGCGCTCTAATTTCGTGAGGATTAGAAGCTCTTGGAGGGTCGAGTCCTGCAGCCTTGTAGGCACGTGAGTATGACAGTTCTGATCCAGATAGAGATCGTGAGTACGTGAGACTTCCGTCTGCGTGAGCTGTAGATATAGGGATAAATAATCTCTTGAATTTCCCTCTGCTCTGTTTGGATCGTTGGAGATATATTTTCAGTGCCCTCACTGGGCACAGTGATAGATCCATCGTATCATGCGGTCCAAGTATGGATGAGAGAGCTGGGACGTGAAATAATCTGTCTGGCTGACCTGGCAGTTGGTTTTTCGCTATAAAATCCCAGCGAAGTCCCAGATGAGCGATGTTATGAATATCATCAAAGCGTATTCTCTCGTAATCCAAAGCGTGAATCTCTGACATCCTGGCGGCCGTAGCTAACGCTAACAGGAATAAGGTTTTGTGGGTCAGTGATTCAAACGATGTAGATAGCAATGGTTCATAAGCCTCACTAGTGAGGTGTTGGAGCACTATATTTAGATCCCAGGCTGGAGCATGAAACTTCCTCCCATCGGGACGCTCGTAACAAAGCGAGTAACTCTGGTGTTTTTGTTAACTTGACGCCCGTTCGCAGAGTTATGACAGAACTTATGGCTGCAAGATAAGTGGACAAGGTTGAGCCTTTTAGATTCTTAGTTTGCCGTAGATAACATAAGAAATCTGCCACTTGAGGATGTGTAGCATATCTGGCTGTAAATCCTTTCTTAGCAGCGTAATTGACAAAACTGTGCCATTTGTCATCGTACAAGTTACGAGTTGAGTTACGTAGTGCAAGCGTGACCGCTTTAGCCGCTCTGGCAGAATGACCTCTCTTATTCAGACATGCCTTGATACAATCCATACGTGAAGTTGGAATGCTTCTGGTGTTTCGTGCACTTGTTTGGTGTGCGGATGTATCAATAGATTGGCGCTGTGGGAGCTGAAGAATTGGTTTTCCCATTACTTGAATGAGATCTGGAAACCAAGTTCTTGCTGGCCAGTAGGGCCCGACCAAAATCAGATGGAGGCTCTGCGTTTGACTGATTTTCTGTAAGACTTGTGGGATCAACGCTGGAGGCGGGAAAGTGTACGCGTTGAGTCTCTCCCACGATATGCTTAGTGCGTCCGTTGCCCATGCTAGTGGGTCTGGCACTGGCGACCACTAATGTTGTCAGTTGCTTGTTGAATCGAGTGGCGAATAGGTCTATCAGTGGAGATCCTATTTCCATGATTATTTGATTGAATATCTCTGTGTGGAGCATCCATTCTGTCGGGTGACGGTTGGTGTGGCGAGAGAGCCGCCTGCTAATACATTCTTTGCTCCTGGAATGTGGCAAGCTCTGACGTGTATGTTTAGATTGTCGCTTAAATCGAACAGTCTGAAACATCGAGTCAGTAGGTTCTGTGACCTTGTTGAACCTTGTTTGTTCACATAAAACGCCACTGTTGAATTGTCTGTGTGAACCATCAACTGAGCCGCACGTAGTATGTTGCTCCAGTGACTTATGGCGTTTATGACTGCTTGCATCTCTAGCAGATTTATGTGACATTTGCTCTCTTGATTGCTCCATAGGCCTGACGCTGTCCTGCCGGCAAGGTGGGCTCCCCAACCTTGTAGTGACGCGTCTACGTAGAGATGTGTGTTCGATTCCGGCTCTACTAAGGAGACGCCTGCGCAAACATTCAATCTCTTGGTCCACCAGAGTAGATGTGGTTTGACATAATCTGGTAGACTGAATGGTAGAGGGTCCTCGAGATGAGCATTGATGAGGACTTGTAACGGACGTAATTGATGTGAGTAGTCCCAATAGGCTCTGCCACTGTCGTAGTGGTAACGGAGAGAGTAGGGCTTGAGGAATCCATCTGTCCTCCGGGACTACAATACGATTCTGAGCTGTTAGAAATCGTATACCTAGAAATTGCAGATCCTGCGTTGGTTCTAGGTCCGACTTGAGTAGATTTACTAACCATCCTAATTGTGTTAGTAGCTTGATTATAAAGTTCAGCTGTAGTCTGAGACGCTGTGGATCTGGATCCACTTGTATACCGTCGTCTAGGTAAAAATCGCTGCGAAGACCTTGACGATGTAGGTATGAGACAATAGGCTTGGTCACTCTTGTGAATACCCAAGGGGCCGATGTGATTCCGAAGGGAAGAACCTTCCACTGGTAATGTTTCCCGTCTAGGATAAATCTTAGATATTTCCTTGAGTTGGGATGAATCGGAATGTGTAGATATGCGTCTTGCAAATCTATCCTGGCCATGTAATCTTTGGGACGAATTAAATGCCGAAGTTGCGGTAAATGTTTCATGCGAAACGTTGGTGGTTTGCATAGATATTCTCTGTTGAAGATGCTCATGTTGTATATGAGACGAAACTTCTCCTTGGAGTTTTTCTTCGGGCACTAGGAAAACTGGGGAGTAGAACCTGGTACGATGTTTCGTTGATCCAGAACTTCTAAGGCCTGTTTGTTTAGTAGAGTAAGTACTGTTTCTCTTAACATAGGTAGTTGTGCCGGTTGAACGTTGAACCCTGTGGGGTTGACTGTTAACGGAGGCTTGGCCTTGAGTTGTATTAGATATCCGTGCTGTAGGATGTTGGATACATATGGATCTTGTAGTATTCCCCAGTTTTCCCAGTGTAGCTGAAGGCGTCCACCCACTTGAGACGGTTGTACTGGAACGGCTGGGGGTGGAAGACTCCAGTCGTTCCGAACCTGAATTTCATCGTCTAAATCCATGGTCACCTCTGGATGATCTGCCTCTAGCTGATCCTCCCCTAAATTTGTTGTATGGGCGACGAAAAGAATCCTTGGGATCTTTAGCTGCAGCTAATTTCTTGTCCCGTGCTCTCTGTAGCCCCGAAAACTTAGACTTGCCCGAGTATCTCTGTGTTGACTGTTTAATGACGTTCGCTAAGGTATCCATGGATCTGATCATAAGAACCTCTCTCGAGTCTTTAGATACTTCTTTGGAGACCTTGTCTATGTTGCCACCAAACAGTAAGGGCGATGACCATGGAGCTGTGTATATAGATTCTGTAAATTGCTTATCCCAAGAGCAGGAGGCTAGTAAGCCTTGCCGACGAGCCATGGTAGTAGTTTCAGTAAGCGCTGATAGGTGCTCTGTAAGAAATTGGTGGTCTCTTTTCTGCATGAGTAGAGCTGAGTAGATCATTCTATCTTCCTCCTCTGTAGAATTCTTGAACTTGGTGATGAGAGTTTCATTAATCGTTCTAGATCTATTCAATCCAAAGAACATTCTCCTGGCGATGGTATCTAGTTGAGCGAATTTGCGATCGTCTACTTTGTAACTTCTGGACTTGTCATCGCTGATTAATTTAAAGTTGTCATCAATATCCTGGGCCTTGAAAAAGGGGGCCCATATTGTGTCCGGCAATTTTTTTGGCATTGAAGACCGGGAAACGTGTAGATTGGACTTTTGAAGATTTGGAACAGGCTGTATCCAGATTAGCTGGTACCGCTGCAATCGGGTCAATAGGAGGTAAGGTGATATTGTCTACATCATCATCCTTCATCAGGTAAAAATCTGAGTTGAATTCTCGTTCTTCGATGGGGAAGCAAGTTGTAACTCATTCACCATCCAGTATCTGATCTCAGCATCTGAGAAAATGATACCTTCTTCCTCTGATGTAGGGTCACATGTCGGGAGTCCTAGATCTGTAGGAAGATCTATGAGAGGAAGATCTTCTGGGCGAGGCAGATATGGAGCCATTTAGCCTTCGCGTCCTTCGCGAATGTATCGAGTCAGTGTCCGAATCGACATATGAGCGCTTGCCTCGCGAACGACCTCTGTGTTCTACAGGGTGTGGGCTCGGCGAAGCGCTCCTTCTCCGCGATGTCCCTCGCAACTGGATAGGCTCTAGCTCCTTCGCGGAGGCGGCCTGGGACTTCCTTTGCGAAGTGATCGCTACGGGCTGGGTTGCCCTTCGCGGAGGCGCGTTTGTGGGCTCTGGGGCCCTACACGAAGCCAAGGCGGGCTCTGGGGCCCTGTATGACTTATTAAGTGTTGGGCTCTGGGGCCTCTGTAAACCGTAACGGTCCTCCATCAGTCTCATGATTTGTTTAACCAGGTCGTCTGGGACAGTCTGCGCTGGCGTTGAGGGTGGCCTCTCTGTGACAGTGACGGGACCCTCAATCATAAACTCAGGCGTCAGCGTAGGCATCTCTGGTTGCGTGTTGATCTGTGCTGTAGTGACGGTAGCAGATACTGGACGTTTCTTATGACGTACATCTGGAATGATAATCGGAATGTCATCATCATATAAACATAATTCTGAGACAGGTAGAATATCGGAGGCAAAATTATTTGTAGTTTTCGTAGATTTCCCTTTTGACGAAGCTGTGGACCTGGGGGTTCGAAGCGTACACGCTGAGATGATGTGGACACTTTCCTAGTCTTAGACTGTGAAGACGGAATGTCTTGAGATGCAGGTCGCTTCTTGGACATAGCGGACTGCGTCCCACGCTTATCCCCCGAGGGAAACTCCGGCAGGCCACCAGCCGGTGGCGGGTCGTCAGTCAACAGTTGACAGGGTATAATAGCTTCCGATCTATTAGCCATGACTGAAGATTGTTTACGAGATTTATCTGCCTTCCGTCTCAAAACGGAACATAAATATTTATCAAAGGCAGAAATTGGTAAATTAATACATAATTTACAATGAGAAACAATAGAACATGGAGTAATGCAACTAGGGCATTTTAAATGTGGATCGGTAGCGGAATAATGTAGTTTACAACCTGTGCAGATTCTCATTAACGTAAACTGCTGAACAAACACGCTAACCCGTGAATAAAACAGCAGAAACACGACTAATAATCAATGCAAGTTGAATAAGGATACTAGTTACACCTCTATAACTGAATATAAGAGGTACTAAACTAAATATAAATAAAGGATATAGTGTGTTGGGAGACACAGGCGCTCTCACGTCCAGCTCACTGGGCGAAGAAGGAGAGAGTGAGGCACATGGGTGGAGGTGGCGCCCTCATTCCCACGCTTGTGGAAGGGAGGTAACTCGTGGTGAGTACCAATTAGTGATTTTTTAATTGAAGGGAACTTCAATTGGGAGATACACGTGTTCCACTATGTTCGCAAGAAGAAGAAGACAAGCAATAAGCATGAGTCAGGATAAGGAAAAATAAAGTAATATAAGGAGTTGGTTTCTTGTGATTTATGCATGTCTGTAAGATGAGAATGGTCTTTTTTCTCACAAAGATTGCAACATACAGTAAATTATGTTCATGGCAAACAAGCTCATAATGAACTGATGGGCTTAGCAAACCATTATTTTAATACTTTTTTATAACCACTTGCTGTATATTTTAGTTGAAATGCTTATAGATAACTATTGTTATAAAGAACTAGAAATTGAGGACACATTGAGTTCATTACAAGTATATATAACTCTGGTTCACTGCAACTTAGTGCAAGAGTGAATTGGTTTTAATACACCACTTTTAATAGTATTCCAGTTGTAACATGGCATGTACGCTCAATGTGGGAGCAAAGCCCCAAGTGGTGCAGATCTGTCAAACCTAGAAACAATATCAGCCAGGGTAAGCCAGCATTCAGTGCCACAATCACAGGTTTCCAGCTTACCTAAGGGACACAACTCTGCACTGAAAGCTGTGGCTTGTTAGATGAGAGTGATTGATTTTGTTCAGTTTTACGCCGCACTCAGCAATATTCCAGCCATATGGTGGGGGTCTGTAAATAATTGAGCCTGGACCAGACAATCCAGTGATCAACAGCATGAGCATCGATCAACGCAATTGGGATAATTGTCGCGATTTACTACAAGCATGGCTTACTGAAGATCAATTCTAACCTGGATATTCATGGGTTCTCAGATGAGAGCGCCATCCACACCACTGATGTGTCCACAAACATACAACTAGCTCACATATGTCAGAATACAAGGCAACGTTCTTCATGCTCCAGTAGAGGGGCGAGTATTCACTTCGCATACTTAGATTAAATCTAACACCTGTACATGTAGGAGAAGGCAATTGATAACCCCATTGTAATCAGTTCAATGATCATGATGATATTGACTCTGAAATGAAAGTGCCTAATTTTGCACCTCTAATCAGGCCTAAAGATGTCTTAACGTATATTTCCGAGAGGTGTTGACACTAATGACAGTCCAGATAAACAAGGGTAAATAAACACTGGTTGCAAGATAAATCACTCCAATACATGCTCAAATACCAGGCAGCTCAGTACTTTAATCAATCTCCTTTTGGAACATGAACAATGTCAGTCTGGCAATAAATACTATTCCAAGCACATCCCACAAACCTCAGACTCGACACAAGAACAGCTTATTTCACAGGCATGACATAATTCAAGAGTCATCTCCCTTGCAAACATCATCTCTTCTCAGTATCATGTTTTGATTGTTTAATGTTGCACTCAACAATACTCTAACATGGTGGTAGTCGCTAGTGCTCAGTGCAGGCAGCAATACAAGCTTTTGATTTTAAAGTATCTAATATCGAGAAATCAGGAGAAACAGAGCTAATACTTACGTGTAAAAGAGGTGTCTCCACGACTTCTCTGAGTTTCTCAATTTGCTCTTTACAACCACCCACATCGCTGTACGTCACATCAGGTTTTTCTTCAACCTGGAACAGAATCAAGTCATATGAACGAAATCATAACAGAAAAGCGCTAATACAACAAGCTACATGGTATCTGTCTGGAACAAATCAAATAATAGCAAGCTTTGATTAAGGACTGGCTACATTAATGCTTGAGGAACATATACGAGTGAGTGAGTTTAGTTTTCCGCTTCTTTTATCAATATTCCAGCAATATCAAGGCACGGGTCACCAGAAATGGGCTTCACGACTTGCATCCATGCAGGGAATCGAACCTGGGTCTTCGGCAAACACTTTAACCACTGGGCTACCACACCACCCATAAGAGTGAGTGAGTGAGTTTAGTTTTACGCTGCACTCAGCAATATTCCAGCTATATGGCGACGGTCTGTAAATAATCGAGTCAGGACCAGACAACCCAGTGATCAACAGCATGAGCATCGATCTGCGTAATTGGGAAACCATGACATGTGTTAACCAAGTCAGCGAGCCTGACTATCTGATCCCGTTAGTTGCCTCTTACTGGTTTCATTTGTTAAGAGCAAATAAATGTGTGATCAATCAATATTTAAGTTTCAGTGAGATGAGACATACCTGCATCATGGTGACAGTGGGGTCAATCTTCGGGGGGAGAGGAATGTGGATCTGGTACTTGTTGCGGTCAACTCTGAAGCCACAACATGCATGACGTCATTCTAACATAAGGTATTATAAAACACAGTCCTAAAACTGACAGTGTCGTGGATAGCATTTTGTACAATATGTTGGTACCAGTTTGGTTCAAACAGCATTCGCTTTACGCCACAGCATGTCAGCTTAATGTGAAATGAGAGGATGTTGGGATTTGATGGTTACCCCGATTAACTGAAACCAGTGAGCAAGGGTGTGGTACTGACAAATGTAGACACATAATGAAGAAAACCAGGATTCTAAACCAGGATCATAGGATTCTGGCATGAACAAGGGAAGCAACTCTTCAAGGCAATTTCTGCAATTCATGGCAATTTTGAACTTTTGTATCATGATACAATACAGATGTCATATTATCTAGGTTTGATAACCAAAAAATTATGAATCATGTGACATAATTTTGTTATTCTCATTGCAGAACACTGAGCTTGCCAAGGTTTCTTTCTCATAGCATTCTAAATCAAAATTCCTGTATTCCTCCACATGCTCCACTTACCCAACTCTCATTCCTTCTTCAATATCTGTGGGTGCCACCTGATCTCCAAGATCAACGACAAATTTGGCAAACTGTTTCACATTGATAATATATTTGGGGTCATCAGAGTCTGCATTGATGATCTTTGTACACCTGGCTACTTGCAGTGGTTGCTCACCTGAAATAATGACGTATCAGTAAAAGGGGGCCTTGTCCTGTGACTACAAGATGACAAATTTGAAGACCAGTTGACATGTTCAGTGGGTTCTAAAGATATTCAGCTGTAGTATTTTAATCTTGGGACCTGTTTAAACATAATGGACACCATAGTTACCCTGGGGTCTTCATGTTCTGTATGAGACACTGCTTAATTCTTCAGAATGTGTTGTGTCAGCATAAATACTGTACCGATTTCAAGTTTTCTTGACTACACATATGTTGATGACCAGCTTACCAACCATAGAATCAAGCATGAAATGTGTTCGCAGTCAAAACAATCACGAAAGGTTCTGTGATCCTTGAAGTCTGCACTGATAGTATCTGAATCTAAGGACGTGAAGTTTAACAGATAACATTAGGTGTATAACACAGAACCCTGAATTTTCGAACACTGTTCTGTGTATGTTGGTGATATATTGAAACTGTTTCAAAAGGACTGATTGGAGTGCATGGTGCTGTGGTACACTGACTGACTGACTCAGTTCGGTTTTATGCCGCTTTTAGCAATATTCCAGCAACATCACGGCGGGGGACACCAGAAATGGGCTTCACAGATTGTACCCATGTGGGTGTCTTGAACGGCAACACAGGGTGAATAAGAAAGTCCTCTGGGGTACTTATGCATTAAAATACCAAGAACTATATTTCAATAAGCAGGAAGCCACTCTACAGTAAAGGCAGGTAACTCCTGCAAACCTCAATAGGAGCAGTGACATGAAGCGTCTTTTCATAACCTCTACAGATTTTTTTTCAGGCGGTAGGAATCAGACTAAAAGATCGAATACTTACCCTATCCTTGTGAAAAAAATAGAAATCGGTAATGCTCGGGTCTGAGGACATACTTGAATGTCAGTCTACCTGAAGTAATATAAGCCAAAGCCGACCAAAATGCCCACATACCTTCACCGCTTTCCAACACCAGTTAACGGTTAGAACAATCCCTGAAAGGAAGGCGACTAGACAGCCAATCTAAAGCGATGGACAGATCCATGGCCCGGAATGGACTTGTCCGTCGGACGACGGGCGCCTCTGTCCACACCTGCTAAGCGCTGAACCAGAGGGTGTTGTCCTAAAGGGCACCCTCGGTAGGAGGATATGGAAAAGCTGAAATAGCTGTGGAGTAGCCTCGGATAGTAGACGGGCTAGGCCCCTCGGCTTCCAACCTGAGACTGTAAAAACTCCAAACTTCGACTACAGTCGAAGAAAGGGATCAAGTATCCCTCTGTTTCCACACCAGCCAAGCACATAACAGGCCCATCTATCCTCATACTGTAAGTTAGTCGAATCCCTCCGCGAAGCCAGAATTGTGTCTGCAACTGGTGCAGGAATTCCGCTCGCACGGAGGCGACTCCTGACAGTGGCCAAGCCACCCACTGGATCCATGGATCCGGGTGTGGCTGGCCTTCCTGGGATAGGAGGTCCGGTCGCATCGGTAATAGCACAGGAGGCTGTACTAGCGATCTGAGTATTACCGGGAACCAGCGTTGAGACGACCACAGAGGTGCAAGAAGCACAAGTAGTCGCGCTGGTTGGGTGGCTAGCTGCGATAGGACTCTGGGAATCAGGGGTATCGGTGGGAAAGCCCACAGCACCCTGTCCGTCCAATCTAGCTGGAAGGCGTCGGAGGCGATCGCTCCCGGATCCGGGATCCTGGAGCAAAACACCGGAGTCTGGTTACGTCACCCCAGAGGCAAACAGATCCACCTGGAACGACCCGAACAACTGGGAGATAGCCCGAATATCTCGGTCGAGTAACCACTGCGTGAGGGGCCAGGATCTGACGTGAGAGTGCATCTGCACGCGTTGTCCTCCCGGGAGATACACAGGTAATACCCGTGTGTTGAACCCGGTCGCACCACAGCAGAAACTGCCACGCCTCCTGGAGGAGTGGCGGAGACACCGTACCGCCCTGCTTCAGGATATAGGACATCGCCGTTTGATTGTCCATTTCTAGGCGAACCACCGCGGTTCGAACCTGCTCCATGAAGCGTTGAACACCAGTCGGACCGCTCTCAATTCTAACACGTTGATGTGTAAGGTCGCCTGGATTCACGGACCAAAGTCCGGAAGCTGTGAGTCCCCTAGGACACCCCACCCTGTGAAGGAGGCGTCCGTCTGAATTGTGGCGTAGGCACGGGGTCTCAGTGGGATACCCTGACTAGATTCCGGTGTCGGTCCACCACCCTCAGGTGGGGAGAAGCCACTCTGGAGTTAGGAGAATTGTCTCCGTAACTCCCGAGTGTGACCACAGCTGTGCTAACGCTTGCTGAACTGGCCGCATCCTCAGACGCGCACGCCAAACTACGTCCACCGTCGCCGCCATGTTGCCTAGCAACTGAAGCCATGTGCGTGCTGAGGCCCTGGGGGACTGAAGGAATTGTAAAACAACCCTTTGGACTTTGGAAATGCGGTCTTGAGACAGAGAGACTAAGCCCTGCTGTGTCTCGAATCTCGCCCCCAAGAAAACCAGATCCTGGGATGGAACCAGCTCGGATTTCTTGAGGTTGATGACCCAACCCAACCTGGTGAGAATATCCATCACCGTCTGTGTGGATTCCCGACTCAAGTGAGTGGAAAGCGCCCTGAGCAGCCAGTCGTCCAGGTACGGGTAACAAAAGTTGCCCTGTGCCCTGGCGACTTGAGCTGGCACTAGCATGAGTTTTGTGAACACCCTTGGCGCCGTGGAGATGCCGAAGGGGAGCACACGAAACTGATAGCACCTCCCGTCGAAGGAAAACCGGAGGTATTTCCTGAACTTCGAGGAGTGCATTGGTACATGAAGGTACGCGTCCTTGAGGTCGATTGACGTAAGCCAATCCCCTGCCTCCACAGATGAGATCACCGACCGCAGTGTCTCCATCTTGAAGGATGGTACCTCTAGCAAACTGTTCAGACCCTTTAAATTGAGAATGGGTCTGAACCCTCCGTCCTTCTTGGTAACCAGGAAATAGGTTGAGTAAACCCCTAGATTTTCCTGGCCCGTCGGAACCACCTCGATGGCTGCCTTGTCCAGCAACGCCTGGACCTCGGCACGGAAAACATCGGCCTTTTCCGGAGAGTTCGGCACTGGCGTGCAACGAATCCCGGAGAAAGGAGGAGGGCCTCGCTTCCACTGTGGCATATGACCATCCCTGAGTGTGGACAGGACCCAGGGATTTGATGTGACTTTCTCCCATTCCCGAAGGAAGAGAGGTAGCCGGCCGCCGACAGGGACTTCGGGTAAGAGGCAGTGAATCCCGGCAGTCGGCAGTGTAACAACCGCTTGTGCCGGGACCAACAAGGGCTCCGGAGGAATGCTTACTGGGAAGCCGGGGCCGACTTCCCCTTCCTCTGAAAATGCTGCTGAGAGGAGGCAGCCTTGCCCCTACCTCTACCCCTGCCCTTGCCTCTACGTGCCTGAAGTGGAGCCGTCCACTTGGGCGCTTCCTTTCCTGAAGAGGAAGGGTAAGCTGAGGCAAGGACGGAAGGCCGGGCGCGAGCAGTGAGGGGTTGCTCGAGTAAGGGCTTTGAGTCCTTAAACTGGCTAACCGCCTCCGCGGCCTCCCTGACCACTGTCAATGCCCCCGGGAACAGGGTTGAGCCCATCCTGAACGGCAGAGACAACAGCGCCTGCTGTGTAGCCGGTGAATATCTGGCCACAGACAGCCACAACCGACGGAGGCCCATAACCGCAGACATCATCTGGCTAGCGCACGACCGAATGGCGTCGCGTGCCAGATGTGAATGCACCTCCTCCGTGAGCTGCCTCGCTATCGACGCGTCCTCCTGGGTCCACCAGCTTCCTCTGCAGGGCCGAGAGGTATGCTGAGTGGACGGAAACCTTAAGTTGTTGAACGGCGTTACGGTATTGTTCTTCAAAGGAACGATATACCGATTTCAACACCTGGTTGTTGGAAGTAAACGGAGGCGAGCGCCGACCCTGACGAGCCGACGCGTGGCTATGGCCAGATGACCCCCCCAGGGCGACTGAGGCATAAATGCACTCATCTACCACCGGGGGGTCATAAAGAGCCCCCTCTCCCATCAGGTAGCGCCGGTTCAGCTCCGGGAGATCGAAGCGTGACCTGCCACCTGAGAGGAGAGGGTTAATAACCTCACTGATCAGTGAAGGTAAAATACGCATAAGTGGGCCTCGGCGACCCGACCGCGAAAAACGCCTCCCCGGGAGGCGAAACTCCGCGGGTTGAGGGTGCGTCTGGCGGCACACGACCACCTGCGGCAAAATGGAAGCAATGCGTTCCCTTACTTGCCGCAGGGACGGACCAAGTGCGAAGGAACCTTCCCCCGGCGTCTCATGCCCCCCGTCCTCATCCATGGCTTCCTCCTCCCGCTCCCCCGGCAGCGAACTCTCGGTATCCAGAGTCGCCTCCGAGAGCACGGAAGTCGGTTCCACAGACAAAGATAGGGGAGCCATAAGAGCCAAGGCGCCTGGCCCGACCGACCCTAGGCTCGAGGATGAGCCAGGTTGCCGAGGACCCAGGGAAGAGCCTGCGAAACAGGATTCCCGAAGTAGCGTAAGGCCCGAGTCGACCCGGTAGCACCGGCTTCGAAACCCCAGCTTTGTGAGCTGGTGGCCAGCGATGCGTGACCATTATCCACAGCTAATGCGCTGCGCTGAACCCGAACGAAGCTTCGGGCCAGCCACAGGCGCATCCAGCAGCAGAGGTCACCAGAGCCAAGGCTCAAGGCAACGACCCCTCCGGGGGTAGAACCCGTCCCCGGACCGTAGCCCGAGGCAGGGGAACCCCCGACAGACGACCTCGGAGCGCCGCCAACTCCCGAACGGAAGCCGATCTCCTCACGGAGACCGGACATCGCGTCCGTGATCAGCGAGCGAACCGAAGTCATCTGTTGCTGCAATATGGAATTTAAATCATTAATACAGAGGGGTGCAGAATCTGAATGAGTGGAAGTGGAGGGGATAGGGGAAGAAGGTTTATCCGCCGTCTTGGCCCGCTTACCCCCACCCCCGCTAGTAGAAGAAGAACTCTTCTTACTTTTAGCCACTTTAGATGGTGGGTCCTGAGCCCATAAGTCCCCCCCGCCTGCAGCAGATTTGTATAAAACAAAAAATCGGCGGATCGACGCTTAGTCGTCTTGGGTGAGAAAATCTGGCAACTCTCACACGATTGATCATCATGATGCTCAACAGCCAAACAACGTAGGCACACATCGTGCGAATCCTGTGGTGGCAACATGGCCGCACATGCAACGCACGGGTGAAACTGTAACAAACAGAACCATTTTTAATGGAACTGATGTACAGTCTAAAATACACACATATATGCAACACAAGTAAAATATAATACGCACGGGCGATACACCCTATGTGAAAAGCTAAGGCAGTTTTACCCTTAACATGTATCATGAACAAGGCGAAAAATGCAAGCTACCTGCGTAACATATACAGCGTAAAAAATATGAAAAAACTTACCCAACTCACCTTACATTGCTGGAAGTGAAAACGTTAGGCAAGCCTACAATAGTAATACAAGAAATTACCCTACCACCCTAGCGATGTAACTTAAAAAAGTTACCACCGTAGGACAGAAGGAAGCCAAACCGACCGCCATCTTGCCTGCCACATGGCTGGAAAATGGAGCCTGTCCGACTAAGTTACAACAATCATGAATGAAAAAATCAACCTACAATTCCATCTAACGCCCGTGCGAGAGAAAAGAGGAACCATACATACATTAGTTGATTCTTTAACACTCATTTTCATCAATGAACGACACGCACGTCTCTCTTCTAAGACGACAGCATGAAAAGTGAGGTGCGAGGTTGTCGGCTAGAGTTACCTGCTCTTGTCGGTAGGGGGCCCTGGGACCCTGTAGGGTGGTCTCATAACGCAGAACGTGTTTTTACGTTTTGTAAATATTTTTTTATTGAAATATAGTTACAACTGTCGTAGGTTTCAAAATGGACATTTTAATGCTTATAAGTACCCCAAGGAGGACTTCTGAAAAAGAAATAGTAGGTTGATATAACAGTAAGCAGAGAAACAGCTTGGAAGAGTTTTCATGAGCATGATCATTGATGTCAGTATAGTTCTGTCTCCTATTCTCACGGTAAAAACGTTTTCTGCCGATATCTCCGATGTGTGATACCGAGCGGTTGTTAACCTTGCCGACCAGTAACTAGGAAGTGGCCCAGGTCTACGAGCATCAAATTTAAAATGAAGAGACTTACACTAAATGCCAATCTATCGAAAACCATGGTATCTTCTAATAGTTCCTTCTGATACACAATACTTGTCCTAATTCAGTTTCATCACCCAAGATTGGACCAGTACTTTTAACTGCTGACAAAAGTGATATTCCAGCAATATCTGAAGGGAAGACCAAAAATGGGCTCCAAACACTGTATCCACGTGGAGAATCAAACCCAGGGATGTGGCGTGATGAGCAAACACTTCAACCACTAGGCTGCCCCACTGTCCCGACTGTTCACAGTAAATCTTTAACAGCCAAGATATGAATTTGCCTGGATGACTTACTTTGCAATGTCTGTTTATCTGCAGCAAGATCCCACAGCGCCGGTGGTGCCAGACCTGTGTCAGACTCCTTGATACCTGAAGTATAATGTGTGGCATATACATGATGCAGCAGGTCACATCAACAGCAGAGAGTTCTGCATCATGTAGTTTGTCCTATATGCTAGGTACTTAAGAATTCTTAGATCAACAGTGAAATTGCAGTTCTGGTCTGAAATGTTTTTCTATTTTTCTGGACAACAGGACATAAATTTACGAACATTATTATGAATATTACTTAACATTTACTCCATCAAAATTTAAATTGATTGCTTATAAGCTATGTTACTAAAAGAATTTTGATGACAAGTAGTTTCTTCCACAATGGTACGGAAATTGATGACATGGTGACAAGGCTAGCAAACTCTTGATATGATAGTTAGCCATATGACCGGTTATAAGTACAGTTGGTTGGTTGGTTGTTTAACACGCCGCACCTGGCAATCTACTACACCAAGTGTACTGGATCTGCTAGTGTCGGATTTCTACTAGTTCAACATATACCGGGTAGCTAAAAGTATGAAAGTTCAGATGGTTGATTTGTTGATTGTTGTTTAACGCTGCACTCAGCAATATTCCAGCTATATGGTGGCAGTCTGTAAATAATTGAGTCTGACCAGACAATCCACTGATCAGCAGCACGAGCATGGATCTACGCAACTGGGATACAATGACATGTGTCAGCCAAGGCCACGATGTAAGATAAGTTTCAATTTTATGCAAGCTTCTCAGTTCAGGTTTAATTTTTTGTGGTCCGTCCTGATTGATCCGGGTTTCAGAAGTGTGTAGACTGGGCTCTGCCGCGTAAGGGTAGTGTAGCGCAGCGCAACTAAGCGGGAGAACTAGAAGTAGTAACTGACAGTGACAAGTCAGAAAGCATGGTTAACTTAGCTGCGGCCTTGGTGTTGGTGTTGGCGAATTATGTACTGAAAAAAGCCAAAAGAATATCTTGCAATTATTATATGCTTCTGAGTATAAGCATAAGTATAAATGTTCTAAAAGTGTTTAGTGTAAGTGTTTTGGTAAACAAAGTTGTATATTTTTTAAATGTGTAATTTTGAAGATGATTTACATCAAGCTTTTTTTATTATATGCAGCTTGTACCTGTCAAATCATCAAGAACTGTCAAAACAAGAACTGTCAAAACAAGAACTGTCAAAAACAAGAATTGTCAATGTTTAAGCAAGTCAAGTGTCACAAGTGTATTGAATATGTCAACAAGAAAGTAAAATGACTGAGTACAGAACCATGGGCTAATTATTTTTCTGCTACACACAAGCCTAACCACCCAATCCTGTTAGTTGCCTCTTATGACAAGCATCGGTTGCTGAAGACCGATTTTAACACGATTCTTCAAGGGTCTGTAATAAGTATAGATCTATACTCCAATCTACAGAAATTAAAAATACACAATGGTACCTACCTGCCAGTTCGTTAACTTTCTTGAGAACATTTTGAATGTCTTCTTCTACTCCTTTGATAGCTTTGCTGTACTGACCAACACCCTAAAAGTTAAAAAATGCAAATAAATGTGATGTACAAAATGCCGAGCAAGAAACCAAATGAAAAGAAAGAATGTTCACATTTCGTATGCATAATCCCTTTTTGGGTGATGCACACATTTGAAAGTTAGCATTTGTGGAAATGTCATCATGGTTATGTTTTTTTGTCTATCAACATATTTACACCAAATGTATTGGATTCTCCTTCTCAGCATTCATCTGTTAGAAATAGCAAATCTCCTGATCTTGAGTGTAAATATCAGTCAAATTTAGAAGCCTATACTACATCGAAACTTGCCATATATTGTAATAAAGAAGTTGTACATCTACAGAACTATCACCTTTTTTTCATGATACAGTTCTATGCATCATTCAACATGTCTAAAACGTTATTAGAAGACTAATCTTATTCAAGTATGTGCATGAAATTAGCCTCTAAAATTAAACCACTGCTTAGATCTTTTTAGAATTTGGGATGGCTTTAAGCCATTGCTTTCAGAAAATCTGCAGAGGTTAATGCATGTAAGACATGTGATGTTCACAGATTGCATTCACACTTTTTCAACAAGTTTGGTTTTATGCCACTTATAGCAATATTCCAGCAATATCACGGCGAGTGACACCAGAAATCAGCTTCACACGTTGTACCCATGTGGGGAATCGAACCCGGACCTTTGTGTCACAAGTGAACACTATGACCATTTGGCTACCCTACAGCAGCCACAACTTATGATAAAGTAACAGCAAATAATGTCAAATGAACAGAAACTGTATCAATTTCATTTTATCTAAGTAAATGTTTTTATGCTTCATGTTTTAGCATGTTTATTTGGTGTTCAACACTGCACCAAGCAATGTTTCAGCTACATTACAACAGTTACTACATAACTGAGACTGGACTATATAATCCAGTGACTGACATCATGAGCATCCATCTATGCAACTGGGGTATGATGAAATGCATCAGCCATGTCAGCAGGCCTGACCACCAAGCCTTGACCACTTGTTACTTGCTGCTAATGACAAGGATGGGTATTTGAATACCAATGTAAACCAGGATCTTCAAAGACGCTCATGCTATATGGTGTTGGTCACACACACAAGTACATGCCAGAATGGTGCCATTACTCAAAACAAGACAATAATGTGAACTTGCCCACATGTTGTCTATGGAAAATATTTCAGGGATACTTACATAGGTCTTTAAAAGAGCAATGTCCCCTTCATCAAGAACTACAAGAAAAGAAAGTCATACTTATAGTTGTTACAAATGTTGCAAATCATACCTTATGTACAGTATGATATGATTAATCACAAGACTGCCTCCGTGGTGTAGTGGTTAGAGCGTCCGCTCGGAGAGCGGAAGGTCGCGGGTTCGATCCCCGACCGCGTCATACCAAAAGACGTTAATATATGGTACTTGTTGGTCCCTGCCTGGCGCCCGGCATTAATGGGTACAGCAAGAACTGGTCGGCTCGGAGTCAGTATAATGTGTCTGAGTGGGGTATTTATGCTTCACTGCGGCATGGTATCTCAGTGGGCTAGCACTATAAAACCAGCTTAAGTCTGGGCTAGTACAAGCAGCCGCACATACACACGCATGCACATCGTCATATGAGCAAAATATTTTCAAGCACGACATAAAACCCAATTTCACCTCACCATTAATCACACTAATTGCAAGTTTAAATCAATCTAAGACTGCAACAATCATTTGGCAAATATAACCAAAATAGGGGTATTAACCTGGGGCTCCTTTCACGAAGCAACGCTTAGTAAGGTTAACCATAACTTCCACATCTGATTCTGAGTTCGAATAGAGAAAAAGCATGATGCTTACCATGTTAACAGAGAATCAACTATAATATTTCTAGTAACTGTGAATATATCCTGATGTTTGTAGAAATTTTGGACCATTCAGTTGTCACTAACGTAAGATGAGACTCTAGTCTGAGAGCATTTGAAAATGAAAGTATATACAACTTCAGGGTTGTTTTTTTTTTTTATGGAAATAAGGACGTGATAACAAAAATCATGTTAGACTTTACCATGTCTGACAAATTCCACAAAGTTTTATTGTCCAACTTTAAACAAATGACAAAGAAGCATATTTGTTATGGATCAACATGCGCCCACTAACAAAGACGATTATATTCTGTTGAGAATGTAAAATGTCAAGCTACGTTCATGAATGGTACATATTTCTGTAAATTTCCGAAAATGACAATGCAAATTTGAGGTGTTAGTTTCAATCATTGCTCCAGTATTTACCCTGAATGGGCTTATCTTCTTCTTTGTCATCCTTCACTTTCCTCTGGTCAGATCCTAAGTGATCAGGCATGATGAAATAAAATTATAAACAACAAACACAGTCGAAAAAGGCCGGATAATTGTGTGTTTGAGGATAAAACTTGACTGTAATACCGGAAGTAACGTTTTCTCGCTGTGTCTCGCGAGATACGTTTTATTAACTTCCGGTGATGTCATTACCTTGGAAAATATGACAACAAATTGGTGAAGGAATCAGTTCTCGAACTAGAAATGCTCCTGTACGTAGAAGATAAAGCTTTTCCGGTGAGTAAACTGTAAAACGTTTGCGGTCCTGTGAAACCATATAGATGATATGTTATAAAGCGTAGTTTCTTATGTAACGTGTACGGACCTCTTAAACTTTAAGACTTTTACATAAGCTTTAGCTTATGTAAAAGTAGGTAATCTACACTGCCAATCGGACGGTACTCAATAGAAGCGCCTCAAAGTGTCACTGTTCTTGCTTGCCACTGCGATCTTAAGGTATAACACTTTTACGCATTAAATATTGTTTTATTTTAACGATAAAATAATGATCTGTTTATTTTGAACTCCTTGGAGGGCTGTGCAGTGTGTAACTTAGTAGCAGTGTGTTGTCTGTTACTTAATATGACTAAACGTGTCGTGTGTGACGTAATATGAGTAAACAGTGCAGTACTTAACTAAAAATGAGTAAACTGTATAATGTGTAACTTAAAAGCAGTGAACTGTTTAGTGTGTAAGTTGTAACTCAGTAGTAGTAGTAGTGTAGTGTGTGACGTGTGTTGTGTGTAACTTTGTAGAACTGAACTGTGTACAGCGTTAGTGTAGTCTGTGACGTGTGTTGTGTGTAACTTTGTAGAACTGAACTGTGTACAGCGTTAGTGTAGTCTGTGACGTGTGTTGTGTGTAACTTTGTAGAACTGAACTGTGTACAGCGGTAGTGTAGTCTGTGATGTGTGTTGTGTGTAACTTTGTAGAACTCACAGAACTGTGTACAGTGGTAGTGTAGTCTGTGATGTGTGTTGTGTGTAACTTTGTAGAACTCACAGAACTGTGTACAGTGGTAGTGTAGTCTGTGACGTGTGTTGTGTGTAACTTTGTAGAACTGAACTGTGTACAGCGGTAGTGTAGTCTGTGATGTGTGTTGTGTGTAACTTTGTAGAACTGAACTGTGTACAGTGGTAGTGTAGTCTGTGACGTGTGTTGTGTGTAACTTTGTAGAACTGAACTGTGTACAGTGGTAGTGTAGTCTGTGATGTGTGTTGTGTGTAACTTTGTAGAACTGAACTGTGTACAGTTGTAGTGTAGTCTGTGACGTGTGTTGTGTGTAACTTTGTAGAACTGAACTGTGTACAGTGGTAGTGTAGTCTGTGACGTGTGTTGTGTGTAACTTTGTAGAACTGAACTGTGTACAGCGGTAGTGTAGTCTGTGACGTGTGTTGTGTGTAACTTTGTAGAACTGAACTGTGTACAGTGGTAGTGTAGTCTGTGACGTGTGTTGTGTGTAACTTTGTAGAACTGAACTGTGTACAGCGGTAGTGTAGTCTGTGACGTGTGTTGTGTGTAACTTTGTAGAACTGAACTGTGTACAGCGGTAGTGTAGTCTGTGACGTGCGTTGTGTGTAACTTTGTAGAACTGAACTGTGTACAGCGGTAGTGTAGTGTTTAACTCAGTAATAGTGAAGTGTTTGGGGACTATTTCAGTAGCTACTAAGTATAGTGTTCAACTCAGTAGTGAAGTGTTTAGTAGTGTTTGTGGTCTATTTCAGTAGTTACTTAAAGTAAAGTGTTTACTGTTACTGTGTGTTGTTCCAGCACAAGACATTTGTGGTGGTGGTGAAGGGAGAGGAGAAGGTGGCTCGAGTCCGGGCTCAGTTGCTGCACATCTTGTACAACATTGGGAAAGAGACGCATCAGTTCCGACTCCGACACAATGGACAGTTTCTCCGGGATGCCCACACACTTGACCAATATGACATTGTGGACAACTCCGTCATCAAGATGGTTCCCATGTCCAAGAAACCAGAGGTAATTATCCCCTGTTAATCTAGTGCCACCTGAACCATGTGACGACAGTTGTACACATTTCTAAAATTCGTTGTTTTGAGTTACATGAAATGATAACTGAGCTGTTATATATTTGCAGGCCTCCTTTGACACCATCTCAATGACCAGTAGTACAGTCAACCTGGAGTTTAGCCCAGGGCAACCTCCCAATGTGAAGAGGGCTTTGTACTCTGAAATCAAACATTTGGATTGGAGAGAAAGAATTCTGAATGACTTTAAAGTAAGATAGAATTTTGAACCACCCCTACAGGGCCCGTAGAGGGGCCCCCTACAGCTCAAGAGCAGGTAACTCTGGCTGTGTACCTCGTACCACCTCACTTTTCATGCTGTCGATGCGTCGGCCGTGGAGTCGATTGATTGCATGGTCAAGCTTCTGAATAAGAGAGAGATGGTAGTGAGATAGAGTCAAATCCTGTATGTATGGTTCCTTTTTTAAAACGTCGAAGCTAGCTGGAATCTTTGTATGACTTTTTTCATTCATGATTTGTTGTAACTTTACGGCGTGTTAAGCTGTCTCCAGCCACGCGTGGCAGGCAAGATGGCGGACGCGCGGGGTCCGTTTGCTTTCCTTCTCCTGGCTTTAGAAAAAGCCTTGTAGTCGGATTAAGTAAAGGGGCTGATATTTCATTTTGTAGATTATACTTGCCTAAATTCCTCTTTTTCCAGGCTTTAAGGTAAGTTTTGCTTGAGTGTTTTTGCATTGTGGCGTTTGCGTGTGCAAGCTCACACATGTTGCTCTTTGTCACCTATGTGCGCCCATTACCCAACGGCTATTATGGCTTTGCGCTAGTATTTAATAGCTTTGCTGTAACAGTTAAAATATCAGCCGGGCGTTGTATTTTGTTCTGTTTTTGTTGTGTACATATTATATTATGTATATCGTACAGTCCTTGCTATTGTCATAGAGTGGTTCTGTTTTTGCAGCCCAAGGGTGTGTCACCTGTAGCGGCAGTTTGTCACCTCAGGATGCGCCACCTGGTTTGCTTTACGTTGTTTAGCGGAGGAAGCCCATGACGAACAAAAGGTTGTTCTATGTGTCAGGCTTTCTCCCCGCACCATCAAGTCAGACGTGCTGATTACATGTTCTACACGTCCTTACTTCAAGCTGGGGACATTTGGGGTCAGGAGCCTAAAGACAAAGATAAAAAGCAAAGAAAAGAATGCTTCGGCTTCCTCTCTTTTGGGGATGCTCCTAAGCGGTGAAGGTGCGGGGCCTCGGCTCAGTCACCTGCCATCCCTCAACATCACAGGCACCTTCCCCCTCCTGTCCCTGTTTCTAACCAGCTAACAATTGGTTACTTTCTGATATATTGCAGAAGCAGATGGATTCAGTCCACACTCTGCGTGGCTGGCGCTTGTGGCTGGCCTCCGCCAGGAGATTGGCGTCCGGCCGAGGTATGCCGGGTGTGTGTGTGCAGGGTCTATGGCGAGGCAGTGCTCCCAACCTCAGCTTAGGCTCTGGTGTGGGGGTTTCTGCTGTCAGGGGAGTGCGTCGGCTCCGAGTCTCTGCCTCTCGGTTGCTGGCCACCCTCCGCTGTAGTAACTGCTACGGCCCGAGCCTTGGCTCTGGGTCTGGTCCAGTAGTTAGTAGTTTGGCAGGCTCAGTCCCTGTAGTTGCCGCTATACCATAATTGTGTCCCACCGGCTTAGCGCCCGGCTTGGCCATTTAGATGTCGGGATCATTTGTCTACCATTGAGGAATCCCAGCCGCGGGCTCTTCCCTCGTCGCGGCACAGCGACTCAGTATCGAGTCTTGGGTCAGGTGTGCGGGCAACCCGGCTCTGCTCGAGCCTTTGTCCCTCTCTGTAGACCCTCGGATGATCCCTCAGAGCTCTCTCTGGTTACAGAGACCTCACTCATTGAGGATCGATTCGAGGAGGCTATGGAGGAGGATGAGGTGAGGGAGGAGTTTAGTATGCCTTTGGTTTCCAGCTCGGTGCGTCCCTGAGAGGCAGGTGCAATCGGAGGCGTATTGCTTCTGTCCTGCCCCAGGTAGTGGTCAGTACTGGCGCACCCGACCCTCAGGAGTTTAAGCCTCAGGGGAGGATTTTGCTCCCACCAAGGTGGGGGACACAAGGCTGCGTATATTACCCTCAGTCTTGTCTGAGGTAATCAACCCCTCCTCTGGTGGTACCAGGTCCAGGTTCGATTTGCCAGAACTTGACCGTCCGGTACCTCATGGGGAGGCTTGCCTTCCACAATCCCCCCCAGTGGTTGACGATTGTGTTTACGCATCCGCCGTCGCCTGGGGGAGTTACGTCGAGTAATTCTATGGCTTCAGCCAAGCAAGGTCGCCGGCTTCCGCCCGTTCCACGACTAACGCTGGCAGCTTAAATCGCTTCCTATCGATCCTTTGAAGAGCAATGCGCCAATGCGGTTCAAGTGCCTCAAAGTGACGATCCATTCATACATCATCTCGTGTTGCAGAGGCAACTACTGGATGTGGGTGGGGTGGAGGAAAGATTCGTCTCCCTCCACCTTGGCTAAGCAATTAACGGAGGGTACAGTCACATCTGGCCGCGATTCTATCAGGTCGTCGGCTTGCCAAATGATAATGTGGCAGGTGATGGGCCTCCGTCGCCTGTGGCTTTCGATGGCGAGGTATTAAGCCTGCCATAACAGGCTCTGCTGGCACTGCCATTCGGATGGGTTCTACCCTGTTCCCCGGGCAGCTACAGTAGTCCGGGAGGCCGCTGAGGCTGTCTCAACCTTCAAGGACTCTAAGCCCTTGCTGGAACAGCCTCACATGTCTCGCTCAGCGGCCCGGTTGCCTCCTCGCATATCCTTCTGCCTTGGCTAAGGAATCTGTTAAATGGGCTCAGCCCTTGCAGTCGCGTGAAGGGTAAGGGGCAGAGGCAGGGGCAAGGGCAAGAGTCACGGCCCACCAGCCTTTTCAGAGGAAGGGGAAGTCAGCCCCGGCTTCCCAGCTATAATTCCTCCGGAGCCCTTGTTGGTACCAGACCAAGCAGTCGGAGTACTGCCGAAGTCAGGTATTCAATGTCTCATGCCACATATCCCTGTGGGTGGTCGACTTTCCCTCTTCCTGTCGGAATGGGAAAAAGTCACGTCCAATCCCTGGGTCCTGTCCACACTCAGGGAAGGCCACATGCCACAGTGGAAGCGAGTTTGCACCCAGTCGTTGCTGGACAAGGCAGCCATAGAGGTGGTTCCTGTGGGACAAGAAATGTTGGGTTTTACTCAACTTATTTCCTTGTCACCAAAAAGGACGGAGGGTTCAGACCTATTCTAAACCTCAAAGGTCTGAACGACATGTTAGAGGTACCGTCCTTCAAGATGGAAACACTGCGTTCGGTGATTTCGTCTGTGGAGAAGGGAGATTGGCTCACGTCAATCGACCTCAAAGACGCGTACTTCCATGTCCCTATGCACCCCGAGTTCAGGAAATACCTAAGGTTTTCCTTCGACGGGAGGTGCTATCAGTTTTGGTACTCCCCTTGGCATCTCCACACAGCCACGGGTGTTCACCAAACTCATGCTAATTCCAGCTCAGGTAGCGCAGGTCACAGGGCAGGTGCTGTCACCCGTACCTAGGCGATTGGCTCCCTTCGTCGCGCTGCCACTCCACTTGAGTCGAGTTGCGACACTTTCTGTGATGAGTATTCTCACCAAAGTTGGGCTGGATTATCAACCTCAAGAAATCAGAACTGGTTCCCCACCCAGGATCTGGTGTTCTTAGGAGCGAGATTGAGACAGCGGGATAGTCTCCTGTCTCCGGACCAAGTCCACCAAAGTCCAGAGAGTTGTGTTACAATTTCTCCAGAGTTCCCCAGAGACCTCGGCTCATCGGACTTGGCTCCAGTTGCTAGGCAACATGGCGGCAGCAGTGGACATCGCTTTGAAGGGTTGAGGATGCGACCCATTCAGCAGGCTCTAGCTCGAATGTGGAGTCCACACCCAGGGTTACGAGTTGATTCTCCACACTCCAGGGTGGCTAATTCCTCATTCACGGTGGTGGACACTGGCAGGGAATTTATCCAGGGGGCCCCTTTGGACATCCCATCGCCAGATCTCTCAATTCAGACGGACGCTTCCCTCACAGGGTGGAGGCGTGCTGAAGCGCCCTGTCGGTCTCAGGCCTGTGGTCACAGAGCGAAGCGCACTGCACATCAATGTGCTAGAATTGAGAGCAGTCAGGTTGGTGTTCAAACGACTTCGGGAGCAGGTTCAAGGCGTGTGGTCCGTCTCGAGATGGACAACCAGACGGCAATGACTCTACATCCTGAAGCAGAGGCGATGCGGTTTCCCCATCTCTTCTGCAGGAGGCATGGCAGTTTCTGCTCTGGTGCGACCAGTTCGACATACGGGTGATGCCTGTTTATCTCCCTGGGGCAGACAACGTTCGAGCAGATGCACTCTCTCGTCGTATCCTGGCCCCACACACACGAGTGGATGCTCCATCGGGGGATATTCGGGGCTATCTCCCAGTTGTTAGTCGTTCCAGGTGGATCTGTTTGCATCTGGGGGCCGAACCAGATTCGATGGTTTTGCTCTACCGGATACCAGATCCGGTGAGCCATCGCCCAAGACGCTTTCCAGCTCGATTGGACGGACAGGGTTCTGTGGGCGTTCCCGCCACTACCCTGATTCCCAAAGTCCTCTTGCAGCTTGCCGCAACCAGCTCGACTTCTTGTGCTCCTTGCACCCCTTTGGTCGGCTCAAAGCTGGTTTCGGTACTACTCAGGTTTCTGGCTCAGCCTCCTGTACTATTACCCTTCGACCGGACTTACTATCCCAGAGCGGGCCGCTGCCGAATCCCAGGATTCAGTGGGTGGCCTGGCCTCTGTCGAATGAATCGCCTCCGCAGCGGCGGAATTCCTGCACCAGTTGCAGACACAATTCTGGCTTCGGAGGGATTCGACAAAACGTTCAGTATGAGGATAGATGGGCCTGTTATGCGCGCTGGTGTGTCGGGCAGAGGATTCTTGATCCCTTTTCTTCAACTGTAATTGAAGTACTGGAGTTCTTGCAGTCTGGGTTAGAAGCCGGTTTAGCGCGTCTACTATCGGGGCTACTCCGCGGCAATCTCTGCCTTCCATATCCCTGCCGACGGCGGTGCTCTCTTGGGGCAGCACCCTCTAGTACAGCGCTTTTTAGCAGGCGTGGACAGAATCCGTCCGACTGTCCGGCGGATTAGTCCCCGATGGGACTTAATCAATCGTTCTTGATTGGATGTCGGTCCTCTCTTTCCGCGATCTGTCGTCTCTTTCACTCCAGCTGTTAAGTTGGAAGGCTGCCTTTCTTGTGGCGGTAACGTCTGGCAGGCGAGTAGGTGATATCCATGCGATGTCAGCGGATCCTGCTCTGACTGTCTTTCACAAAGACAGAGTCAGCATTGGTTGCCAGACTCCTACCGTCCTAAGGTGCGCGAAGCGCTTTCATATAACGCCCTATCGAACTGCCAGCTTTCCTCAGCCTCCATCGTCCGGTACCTCTCTTCGGCGTGCTCACGCGTCTTAGATGTCCGTAAGACTCTCAAAGGCTTATATCAAAATGAGCGGCTGCTATCAGGAAAGATAAGCAGCTGTTCTGTTGTTATGGGTGGTGTAAGGCTGGTCTTCCGCTAACAAAGCAGACCATATCTAGGTGGCTTGTCTCTGCCATTTGTTCGAGTTACTCTTACAAAGGATTAACCATCCCTCAGGGTTTAAAGGCTCATTCGATTAGGGCAGTGGCGACATCAAAAGCATCGCTGGCGGCACTGCCCATTGAGGAGATCTGCTCAGCGGCTATCTGGAGCCGACCGAGTCACGTTCATCCGCCACTATCAGCTGGACAAACACTCCGCGGGGCGTGCTCGGTTTGGCCAGACAGTTCTCACCAGTGGACAGTGTCGTGATTCTCTAGCCGAATGAGCCTTGAGAAATCACGTTTGCTTTTCTCATGGTGTAGGTGTTAATAAATTCCCATTTTTTATCAGTGGTGGTATCACTTTGGTGGTGGTTTTACCGTATGTAGCGATTATCACTGCGCTACAGTCACTGTGTTCATCCCTGCACCAGCTTGGCTGGTTTGGGTTGCTGAGGGATATATATTGGACTCGCCCATACTTTCCCTCCCATTTTGATGGTTGGGGTTTGGGACTTTGCGTCAGTCTTTATAAATTCCACCAATAGCCTGTCGGCTAGGCTCCTTTCCCCGCCTTGCCACGCCCCACGCCTGATTGACATCAGCGGTCAGGTGACTAGGTGAGTGTACTTTCTCTCTCTGTCGCCGCCCGGCTGTGCCTTCGACTGAACTTGGGGGTATGTTAGGCAGACAGAATACCGCTCCGACTCAACATCGTTGGGGAGTCTGTCTTATGCTTATATGTACCCCAAGGAGGACTTCTTCTGAAAAATTTTACAAACCTGGAGAGGTTATGAATTCTTTGAAGAAAAGTCCTCCTTGGGTATGCGACACCTCCCTCATTCTGTCTGACACGTTCAGCATGAAAAGTGAGTGAGTCACGAGGTACACAGCCAGAGTTACCTGCTCTTGGCTGTAGGGGGCCCTCTACGGGGCCCTGTAGGGGTGGTCTCACCACACATAACGAGTTTTTTGTTTGGTAAAATATTTTATTGAAATATTGTTACAACTGTCGTAGGCTTTTAAAATGGACATTTTAATGCTTATATGTACCCCAAGGAGGACTTTTCTTCAAAGAATTCATAACCTCTCCAGGTTTGTAAAAATTTTGCACTATGGGCACATCTGCACAAAATGTGCATGAAAACTTATGATACTTTGAAGTAAAGATTTTATAGTTTACAAATTGCTGTTAGAGACATTTTGGATAAAAATGTGAATAGATATTGCTCGATGGAACCATGTTATCAACTTTTACTCTCAGATGTTTGATTACTCTGATAGATATTGAGATTAGATGTAGCTTTTAGCTTTTGTGACAGATACTGTGATCAAATGTAGCTCTCTTTAAATTATTTCTGGTTCAAGCAATCATCAAGTGGAATTGGAAATTTGAAAAAGAAATATCATTAAACAGGTGATAAAGCACAACAGAAGAAATTGTCCCCAAAACAAAAGTGTCTGCCACAGGAGGGGTTCTCCTTAAAGGGGAGGAGGGGCAGTGGGGTAGCCAAGTGGTTAAAGCGTTCGCTCATCACACCAAAGACCCGGGTTCGATTCCCCACATGGGTACAATGTGTGAAGCCAATTTCTGGTGTCCCCATTCGTGATATTGCTGGAATATTGCTAAAAGTCGCGTAAAACTAAACTCACTCCTGAAAGGGGTTAAAGCAGGTTCCTGCTGTTAGATGGGTCGGCACCCTGATAAGTCCACCTTGGGGCAGCGTGAGTCGGCACCCTGATAAGTCCACCTTTGGACAGCGTGGGTCGGCACCTTGGGGCAGCTAAGTCGGCACCCTGCTAAGTCCACCTTGGGGCAGCGTACTCTACTGGATGTGTTCCAACTAACCCAGCAGCTATGGTTCACCTGAGTGAGGTAATTAGGGGATAATGGTGAAAATCTGGCATATGATGCAGCAAACTGTTGAATAACTCACAAAACTTACAGAAACAACAATTAACTGTTAAACTATATTCAAATACACTGTATTGGGTGAAATCTTTTAGTATGGCAGTGTTTGATATATAACCTCAGCCAGCTTATTTTACAGTACCAATCAACAAGTTTTCTTCTAAATACATTACTCTGCTGAATATGTTAAGCCATGTTATGGTTCCAGCATTTTGTTTATTTTATTTTATTATATAGACTTGACTTCT
The DNA here is from genome assembly GCF_003918875.1 of Haliotis rubra. Lineage (NCBI taxonomy): Eukaryota > Metazoa > Mollusca > Gastropoda > Lepetellida > Haliotidae > Haliotis > Haliotis rubra. Next base: position 161,265 of record NW_025765145.1, on the reverse strand, counting down.
ATCTGTTTCAAGTCGGAACATCTTCTGCTGCTGTGCTGGAATCGTCTCCCTGACATTTACCGCTGTAGCTCTCTACCTGGCTGCCGCTCAGTGGATAACTGTCATTGTAGGTATACTCTGTAAACAATATCTGCAAGTCTCAGATTTCTACTAGCTCCATATATAGCTAAAAGTATGAGACTTCAAATGGTTGGTTGGTTTGTTGTTTAAGGCTGCACTCAGAAATATTCCAGCTATATGGCGGCGGTCTGTAAATAATCGAGTCTGGACCAGACAATCCAGTGATCAACAGCATAAACATCGATCACCATTGGGATATGATGACATGTGTCAACCAAGTCAGCAAGCCTGACCACCCGATCCCGTTAGCTGCTTCTTTCAGTGAGCATGGGTTGCTGAAGACCAATTCTAACCCGGATTTTCATGTGTCTGAGCGTTCAGAGAGAGTATTGAAACCATTTTCAGGACTGTTACCAAGTCCACATATTGTTGTCTCTCTGCTAATAGTTCTGTTTTGCTGTAGGTATTACTACTTACAAGAGGGGTGGGGTGGTATAGGTGGCAAGTGGTTTAAGGTAACTGCTATTGCCATGCACATCCATCCAGAAATAGTATCTGAATCTAACTAACTCTCTACTGGTTTCAGGGTCACGGTTGTGCTGAGTTTGTGGATGAATGTTCCCATCAGAAGGTGTACACAGCAGTGTTCTTCTCCGTCCAAGCCCTCCTGGTCCTGGTGTCCGGGATCCTGGCATGGGTGCTGCTGGTCAACTTCAAGCTAGAGGTTAGTCAATGTTGCAAATAATGAATAGCTGCCCCAACCAAGTGGATAGCTGGATACTTATGATGGTAGACACACACCACCTTCTTTTCAACCTTCTCTCAGGCGGTGGGGAAGCCTAGTGGTTAAAGTGTTCGCTCATCTTGCTGAAGACTCGGGTTTGATTCCCCACATGGATACAATGTGTGAAGCCCATTTCTGGTGTCCCCTGCTGTGATATTGCTAGAATATTGCTAAAAGCGGTGTCAAACTAAACTATCTCACTCACTCACTCACTCACACAGAATTTCTGTAAAGAACATAACATCAATATTGCCCTTTAAGAAAAACATTCAAACATCTGTTTTGAAAATGTTATCATTAGATGTATATAAACTGTACCATTTTTATTTCAGATGGGTGACAGAATTGAGAAAAACTTGATACAGGAGAGAGACATTGACCAAGTCATTCTGGCTGCCAAAGATGGAAAGTATGTATATATACTGCGCGCACACAAATTTCCCACCTGCCTATCTCCACTCATTACACCCCATTGTGACCTGAATCTTAGGCTTGAGATCCACACCTTTAAGTTGACATGCTGTTGAGCCCTGTGTCATCAACAGAAATACTGGTCCAAGTATCCTTGAACCTGCTCCATGAGGGTTGTGTTGTCACCTGGGAATAGTGTAACGATATATTGCTGTACTTTAACCTGTATCCAGTTTGTATTGCAGTTTATTACCAATTCACATTGTCAAGGGTTTATAACCTGTATTATCATATCAGCAACACTGACCACACAGTGGGTTATGTTAAATCATTAAATGTATTTTTCCTTATCCTGACTCATGCTCTTTTTGCTTGTCTTCTTCTTCTTGCGAACATAGTGGAACACTTGTATCTCCCTAATTGAAGCTCCCTTCAATTTAAAATCACTAATTAGTATTCACCACGAGTTACCTCCTTTCCACAAGCTCGGGAACGAGGGCGCCACCTCTACCCATGTGCCTCACTCTCTCCTTCTTCGCCCAGTGAGCTGGACGAGAGCTTGTGTCTCCCAATACACTATATCCTTTGAATTATATTTAGTTAGTTACCTCGTGATAGACATCTATAGAGGTTTAGCTAGTATCCTTCAACGATTATATATTGATATTTAGCGTTTTCTACAGTTTATTCACGGACGACCGTGTTTGTTTCAGTGGATTACGCTGATGAAAATTCTGTACTATTGCAGATTACGCTTTTATGCTGCTGCTGATCCGCCCTTTAATATGATGTACGGCCATGTTTATTATATTCACATTGCAGTTGCGTACTAATTTATCCACCTCTACCTTTTATTAATATTTACTTTGGCGCTTGCACGCATACAGCAGATAGGTCGCGTATGCAGAGTCTAGTATGACTGATACACGGAACCCCTCGCCAGTCTACTGCTGTTGGCCGACTCTCCCGTGTGGTGTTCCGCTAGAGTGGTCGAGAGGTGTGGACGAAGTCCGCCATCTCCAAGAAGCATCCTGCTTCCCAGACATCCCATCGCCGCAGCAGAAGACTAGAGGATTTTTTCTACTACATCTCAACAACCGAGACCGCTCCCATCGGTTTTGGGCCTGTATGATGATCAGCCGTCATCATACCGATGTACATCAAAGATTGACCGATGTCGGCACAGATCAGCATGCAGCCTGATGTACCAACGCGAGATATGATGATCGCCCTGAGGGTCCCATCATTACCAACACTCAACGCAGACGCCGCGACACCCAGGCAGCGTCGACCTCTGAGGGAAAATCAACGAAGTCTACTAGACTTTCTCAACCGAGATTGTTCCAGCCGATGACCTGGACTTCTACGATGATCAGCTGATCATCATCCCCACGCACGCCACAAGAAACGACCGGGATTAGCTACAACGCATCAGCAGAGATCACCATGCAGCCTGATGCCTCTACACTGATGTCGGACGATTTTCCGTGGACCCCTCCATTAACACCGCAGATAAAGCACCGACGACCGCCGCAGACCATCCCAGAAGACATGATGCGACAAATTATGAACATCATGGAGGACCAATATCTCGCGTAGCAGGGTCCGAAAGCCAAGGCCAAGGCTCCAACGTGACAGCACCCCAGAGGCACCCCCGTCCAACGTAGCAGCCAGGACGATGTCACCTTCGCTGGCGAAGTCACGGACCACCTTGACGGCGACCTAGATGTACAGCTTTCTGAAGGCCTTCGCCGGCGGAAAGGACCTAGATGTACAGCCTTCGCCAAGGCGAAAGAACCTAGATACAGCCTTCGCGAAGGACTTCGCGAAGGCAGGATAGATCATCACCTTATGCGGTTTCATCCCTAGATGTGGACTCGACCATCAGACATCACGGAAGCCTTCGCTAAGGTCATATCGTCGTTCCCCGACCGACGCAGAGGAAGCTTCGCGAAGGCATGCGCGGACACCTGAATCCAGATCATCATCATCTAGAAGGACATCGAGGGACTATACAAGAGCTTCGCAAAACTATCAACGCTCCTCACAAGTCTCCGAGAAGATCAACCCATAGACAAGTTGATCATCGATATCAAGTATAAGAACTACAATCGTATATTGGTTCTGTTGAATCCATGACGAGACGTGATGTTCGCTGGCCCTAAATAGATCTAGAACGATCAATTAGACACTTATCACCAGACTTCGTGAACACCTACTTCTGAATATGATAAGATGATCCATGCGCCCTATTTAGGCAAGCGCCACGATCCCACATCCTGTTAAACACAGAGGCTGTCACACGGCAAGCCATATATATATTTATATATATATATATATACTAATCGGCTTTTGATTCTCGACACCTTCGCGATGGTCGCTAAGGCTAAGTGGCTCCAAGTCTACTTCACCCAGAAGATCTAGAAGGGATACTTCGAGAACTTCGCGAAGTCTCCAGCGCTCACCGAGGAAGTCTCCTCCAAGGTTTCCATATACTAGCCACTGCATCATATATAGCTACTGCCAGTCCGTTTCAAGACGCCGCGATAAGTTGATTATCAACTGTATGCCAGATGCCGCCTATAAGCCTACGCTAAGATAATTGCTCAGGCTATTTACAACACAGAACGCCGCTGTATTATTAGTCAACGACATTTCATAGATCTTCACAGAAATCAACTATTCCGTATAAATTGCTAATATACAACCCCGACGACGATACGATTATCTACATGCGCGACCATTACGCGATATCTGCAGACTATTCAATATCATCGAATTGAACAGCAGCCTTGTTACAGCGAGTATAACTCTTAATCGTCCAAAGTTTCTGAGAAGAAATATGTACAACAAGTTCAACGCTAATTCTACAATTATGACGATACATTCATGTATACAGTCTACAAGCTCACAACTTGCAAGTTGTTTATACCCTTATTTATAAGGAAGTCGGAATTATATTCAAAACTGAAATTACTTTCACGACAACCAGGAAAATAACCTACCCAGCATAAAATTACAGAGCGAGATATTTCGCGCCGGAGGTTTCGCTCGGTTACCATTAACCCTCGAAACACGTGGTCACTCGGATAACTTCGGGAAGCTACGGTGAAGACCGACGTTTATGCTAATATCAACGACAAGAATTTACCGTATACCGGGAAATTTTCGAGGTATCTAATTTTCGAGGTTTTCGAGGTTAGAAACGCAACCTCGAAAATATTATATCCATGAATTTTTCCGAACTTCAAACCTTTGGGTTAGATTTCCTATCGATAAGCATTTCAACTGCTGGCAACCAATGACTTCCTGACATGCTCATTAACTCTTTGATGCATGTCTAAACTAATAAACAAACAACAGAAATGCGGTGTCGATACTATTTAATTGTGTTGCAATTGTTGGTCCAGAACAACATGCATTATAGAAAATAGGTAATTCAATCAGTGTCTTACATGTGAAGTCAAACCAACTGTCAATACACTCGATGTCACTCTCTGGCCAAACGGACTGCATCGGTGATGCCAGGTTTGATGAATGCGCTATCTTTAAGGATGGTTTACACAAACATCCTGGGGCTGTAAGGTATCCGTGCAGTTGGTCAGTTTCGCTAAAGAGGTCAACTTGTCAGCTTTCTAACAACAACATAGTTTCAGCAGAGACCCATGCATACATGCTTATAGTTAGTTGTTAAAAAAATAATATCGTCTGAGCAAAAATGGCGTCATGTTTGAACACTGCCGACAGAGTGTTTCATCGGTCATTTATCACAACAAAGGATCAAAGGGTTGTTTTCATTACTATTATTTCTGCCATGGACTGGTATACCGGTAGTTATAACAGTCAGACGGCAGTTATCACTGGCTACTTGCCGATAGTTCACTGAGTATTAATCCGGTAAGTCATGTTTGTGGCCACTTTCTTCTAACCTCGAAATTCAAACTGTCTAAAATATTTATATATTTTAGGCCCCGAAACCTCGAAATTTAAATCACCTCGAAAGCTCTGGGGGTCTCAAACCTCGAAATTTTAGTACCTTGAAAATTTCCCGGTATACGGTATTCAAGGTGGGTTTTTTCCCGCTACACCGGTGACATCACAGCTCGGGTATTATACAGAATCAAAATGCCTTGTTCTGATTGGACCGCGAGGGACAACGACCTACACAGAGGTCGATCTCTATTCACAGTTCAAGACTTACGTCACAAGTGACAACTATATATCAGTGAACGAGCAAGCCTCATTACAGTCCAGTTAACCTGAACATTCATGATTAGACTGCCTTTCTTCAAGTTAGAGACCTCCCCTGTCAAGTTAAGACGAGGGATCGGCAGTCAGGCGATTTTACATAAAGTTCAACGAGGACAGACACACCTGGTTGTGCACCTACATCGCCAAGGACTTCGCGAGCTTAATTACCTAGACGAAGATACAAGTGGGATCTAAATCCACAGCGCTTCAGACTACAGCTGAATTTCATCAGTTTAATTAACACAACTTGATGGTTAGTAAACCTACTAAACTTCTGTTTGGAGAATAAACGGAAATTTCACGCCAAACCTGGGGATATGAATATAGTGCTCCAACACCTCACAAGTGAGGTTTATGAACACGCTTGATGACATACTTGGACCCCATGATACGATGATTCTATCAAGATGGCCAGCAAGAGCACTGTAAATTTATCTCCACCAAACCAAACAGGAGGAAAAATGCAACAGATTATTTCCTCTATCATCAACTTACGCAGAGTGAAGTCTCATGTACTATATCTCCATTTGGATCAGAACTGTCATACTACGTGCATATGGCGCGGATGGACCTATTCCGACCCTCCATGAGCTTAATACTCATGATATTATAGCTTAACTTCTACAAATGTTCTACACAAATGTGATTGAAATAATGGAGGGTTTATTTCTGAACTCGATATGGTGGTTGCAAACCATTATCTGAGAGATATCACCACCGAGGACGCCCCAGGTATACACCAATTGATCCCATGGTCCTCGCACAACAGCTGACAGTTCTCTGAGAAGATAAGTCAATCTAACAGATTTTACTTATCTTATAACAATACTAAATAGCTTCATGCTATATATAATTTACTTAAGTTCCTTTTATCATCACAGTACTATGATTATTACATCATACAATATATAAGTTAACAACTCTACAGAGTTTGTTATTATATATATTTACCTTAAGTTATTCATATCTTAAGAGTAATACTATGGTTACATGATAAATGCATTAGCTAACAAACTCTACAGAGTTTTTGGCTATTTTATACATAGCTTAAGTTAATTAAGCTAACAAACTCTACTGGAGTTTTACTATTATATAGGTAACTTAAGCTAATTATACCTTAAGCATAGTACTATACTCATATTATTAAAATATATTGGCTAACAAACTCTAAGGAGTTTTGCTATTATATAGGTAGCTTAAGCTTATTCATATCTTAAGCTTAGTACTATGTTTATATCATATAAGTAGATTAGCTAACAAACTCTAAAGAGTTTTTGCTATTTGGCTTAAGTATCATCATATTTCTAAGCAATATGGTTATATTATAACATGTATTAGCTAACAAACTCTACAGAGTTTTAGCTATTATATATGTAACTTAAGCTTATTCATATCTTAAGCCAGTACTATGTTTATATCATATAGGTATATTAGCTATCAAAACTCTAAAAAGAGGGTTTTGCTATTATATATTTCTCATTTAAGTTTCATCATATTTTTAAGCTTTATGGTTACATTATAACATGTATTAGCTAACAAACTCTACGGAGTTCTTGCTATTATATATGTAGCTTAAGTTTTCCTTCATAAGCTCAATACTAGGTTTATATCATAGCTAACAAACTCTAAAGGGTTGTTTTCGCTATTATACAATTAGCTTAAGTTTTCATCATATCTTAAGCAGTATGTTTACATTATAAAGCAGATAGCTAACAAAACTCCCGACGGAGTTTTGTTATTATATATATATAGCTTAAGTTTCATCATAACTTAAGCTCAGTACTATGTTTTTAACATAAAAGTATATTAGTTAATAAACTCTAAGGAGTTTATTTTGCTATATACATTTAGCTTAAGTCTAATCTTATCTTAAGCTTAGTACTATGGTTACACTATAAACATATTAGCTAATAAACTCTACAGAGTTTTTTGGCTATTATATATGTAGCTTAAGTTAATAATATCTTAAGCACAATACTATACTCATATTGTAAAATATATTAGCTAACAAACTCTACAGAGTTCTGCTATTATATATGTAGCTTAAGTTCATTATATCTTAAGCACACTACTATACTCATATTGTAAAATATATTAGCTAACAAACTCTACGGAGTTTTGCTATTATATATGTAGCTTAAGTTAATTATATCTTAAGCACACTACTATACTCATATTGTAAAATATATTAGCTAACAAAACCCTACAGAGTTTTGCTATATATATGTAGCTTAAGTTAATTATATCTTAAGCTCAGTACTATACTAATATTATAAATATATATTAGCTAACAAACTCTACAGAGTTTGGCTATTATATATGTAGCTTAAGTTAATTATAGCTTAAGCACAGTACTATACTCATATTATAAAAATATATTAGCTAACAAACTCTACAGAGTTTGGCTATTATATATGTAGCTTAAGTTAATTATAGCTTAAGCACAGTACTATACTCATATTATAAAAATATATTAGCTAACAAACTCTACAGAGTTTTTGCTATTATATATGTAGCTAAAGTTTATTCATATCTTAAGCTCAGCATTATATCTATATCATATAAGTATATTAACTAACAAACTCTAAAGAGTTTGCTATTATATAATTAGCTTAAGTTTAATCATATCTTAAGCTTAGTACTATGTTATATCTTAAAGTATTTTAGCTAACAAACTCAAAGGAGTTTATACTAGCATATTAACAAGCTTAAGTCTATTAGTCTTAAGCATTGTATTAATGTTATATATACTTTATCATAATAAGTACATGGTAATAACCTTTTATATGGCAGCTGATAAGTTAGCAGCAGGAATTCATCAGTTCAGTGCCTTTATGAAGTTCCCATAGGGTTATTACAATCATCACAGTTCAAATCACTAATTATTAAAAATCCAAAGTATTAGATATTCCCACCTCCGTTCCGTAGGATGCTACAAGCAAAAAGAGCATGAGTCAGGATAAGGAAAAATATGTAATTTTTGGAGTAAAATTGATATTTTATACTTATCCTGACTCATGAGGTCAGCCCTCCCATCCTCCCCAAATAACACTTTGGATTTCCCTGTAAATTCAAATGTTGGGCTCAGTATATGAGGAGAGAGTGAGGCACATGGGTAGAGGTGGCGCCCTCGTTCCCGCGCTTGTGGAAAGGAGGTAACTCGTGGTGAATACTAATTAGTGATTTTAAATTGAAGGGAGCTTCAATTAGGGAGATACAAGTGTTCCACTATGTTCGCAAGAAGAAGAAGACAAGCAAAAAGAGCATGAGTCAGGATAAGTATAAAATATCAATTTTACTCCAAAAATTACATTATTGATCAGGAACTGTTAATAATAATAATAATGTGTCGATTTATATAGCGACAAACTCCACACAAGGTATGCTCATAGCGCTAACAATCAAGGCACAGCACATTGTTCTGCTTGTATTGGGATGTGGGTAGGGTTAGTCATTAGCTTGAGCTGTTGTTATGATAATGTATTAATGTGGATATTTATAATGCACTAAATCCACACATAGTCGCTTTTTGTTGTCTTCTTGATATTTTATTATATGTTGTACTTTCTGTTAGCCTAAAGTTTCCAAATGTCATCTATATCTTAGATGTGTTGTACTCTTTGACTTTCACCTTGTTGCTAGGATTAGATAATTCAGTTTGAGATACAGTGTTTTTACCTGTTCAGACTGAACGAGAAGCGGCAGGCGTCAAGTGAGCTGGCGATCATGGCAGCTGCTAACGACGACAACAAGTTCAGGATTGTGGCAGAGGGAGGGTGAGTCTGTCATCATGTTACGGAGTTATGTCCCTTCCCCATGAAGTGACCGTACCACCAGTAGTCGTATCTCCCATAATTTAACATTGACTTAATCATAGTACTTATGGAGCCCATTTTGTGGCACGTTTTCTTCTTGAACATGTTCAAAAAAATGGTCCTACAGAAACATTTGGATGTGTTAGATGTTTAAATGTGGTGTCTGAGGTTGTAATATTTCAATTAAACTTTGACATATATTCAATGAAAAGAAGATTTCAATTATTAAAAGAAATCAATGAAATCTTTCAACTTTTGTTGAGTTCATGTACCTCTGAAAAAGGATAATTTTATGGAATCAACATAATTAAGAAATTGGACATTCATCACCCCAGTACTTTCACTGAATGAAATGTTTACATTCAGGGACAATTCTATAATTAATGTGAATTAATTGAAATGTGAATAAAGAAATGAACGTGAAGCTCAATTCCGTGGTTGTCGCAGCCTGGACATCCTGATGTCGCTGTCCTTGCAGCTTGATGAGTCGACCCAGGAACACGCCCTGGAGGCCATCACTGAGCTGCTCACCATCCCGTCGATACAGGTGATACAGCGTTCGGGGGGTATCTCATGAACTGTTGTACCTAATGTCTTCAAATTTTGTGACAGCCTACATTGGGGGATTACGCAGATACCAGTCGATTTGGGTGACCTTGACCTTATGTTCAAAGTCACTATTGTTAACCTGACTACGACACTATGACCACTTTTCAAACTGATATCTCATAAAACATTGCACCCAATGTTTTCAATTATGTCGGCAGCCTACATCGGGTGATTATGCAGACACCAGTCATTACAGGCATCTTGTATGTGACCAAAAAATAGAAAGTAGTAAATATAGATATTCCATTCTTTAGCGACGGGGGACATTGCCATATCAGTGGCAAACACACGTTATTCTTTGTCACAATGTTTCAGAGCTAATTCTTGCTCCATTTCACTTGATGAAGGAGTAAGAATTAGCTCTGAAGCGTTGTGATAAAGAATAACGTAGTGCACATGCTTCTTGTGAAGTCAGTAACACAGCTACCTCTTTCATAATCCAGTTTCAGTTTGTGAACTTCCTACTCCTAACTTGGTAAGACTGGTGTATAACTAGATCTCCTGTAGTATTCTATATGTGTGTTACAATCATGTATGTATGCTGCAGAAAGTGTAGAAATCCTGCTGTGCAAGCTCAGGAGGCAAATGTCAGTCTGATCCAATTCACTCCTTGTGTAAGGATTGGCATTAAGGTTGGATCTATACTGAAATGTGACATAAGTCTGTGTATTTACCAGGACACGTTTGTGAACATGGGCAACGTGAGCAAGCTGACAGCGCTGCTGCACTCCCAGAGTCCCCGCGTGATGCAGGCCGCCGCTGCCACCATCTCCACCATCGTCAACCAGTCCGAGGAGAACAAGAGTGTCATCATTGCTGACCATGGGTAAGACAGCTGCGGAAAGAGAGACCTACTGCTGGGGAAAACAGACAATGAATTTTATGATCTCCTCCATGTTTCAAATTGTCCAATTGGTGCTAGAACAGGTCCACAGTAGTTTCAGGTTAGAGCTGACTGGCACAGGTGTTGGGAGGGGTGATTACCAGGGAAGATCCTGTGACTACCCAGCGTGGCTCTCACTATCCATGGAAGGGTGATGGCCAAGGAAGATCCTGTGACTCTACCTAGTGTGTCTCTCACTATCCATGGAAGGATGATCACCAGGGAAGATCCTGTGACTCTACTCAGTGTGTCTCTCACTATCCATGGAAGGATGATCACCAGGGAAGATCCTGTGACTCTACCCAGTGTGTCTCTCACTATCCATGGAAGGATGATCACCAGGGAAGATCCTGTGACTCTACTCAGTGTGTCTCTCACTATCCATGGAAGGATGATCACCAGGGAAGATCCTGTGACTCTACTCAGTGTGTCTCTCACTATCCATGGAAGGATGATCACCAGGGAAGATCCTGTGACTCTACTCAGTGTGTCTCTCACTATCTATGGAATGATGATCACCAGGGAAGATCCTGTGACTCTACCTAGTGTGTCTCTTACTGTCCATGAATGGGTGATCAACAGTGAAGATCCTGTGACTCTACCTAGTGTGGCTCTCACTGTCCATGAATGGGTGATCAACAGTGAAGACTTGACTGAATACATAATGCTCCACCCACATAATCACAGTGTTTACTATGATCTGCATGATCTGAACATCAATGATTTTACTGGCGGCTGTGTAATAGCTGAAGTATTTCTTAAACAGCCTGTACAGATCACCTTTGCTCACACACTTCACATCTCTAAACCCATGAAGATCCACCCGGGTTAGAATTTGTTTTCAGTAACATATGCTTATCGTAAGACGCAACTAACAGGATCAGGTGGCCTGACTCGCTGACTTGGTTGACACATGTCGTCATATCCCAATTGCATAGATTGATGCTCATGATGTTGATCACTGGATTGTCTGGTCCAGGCTCGATTTATTTACAGACCGCCGCCATATAGCTGAAATATTGCTGAGTGCGGCGTTAAAGAACAAATCAACCAACCAAATAATCAAACTGTTCTGTTTCATAATTTTAAAAAGATAATGACATTATGAAAGTCTTTCATGTATTTCATGTGAAGAAGATGTTATTTATCTGTTTCAGTTTGGAGGATCTGGCCCATGCTGCATGTAATGGAACTATTGCCTGTCAGCAGTCCGTGGCCAGTATTTTCAATGAGCTGGCTATCAATTCTGACATCAGGGCCCAGTTGACTGCCAGAAACATCCCAGGTACGAGTTTGGAGGTCTGGAGGGATGGGCCAGTAACTCATGTCTGTCACTGAACTAATGAGTGACTGGCTTTGTTGTGTCAGGGTGATAGTAAACCTCACATCTTGGTCAGTCTGACCTGCCCCTATCGTCTAGTGGTTGAGTGTCTGCCTGGAGAGCTAGCCAGTGGTTCAATCCCTGGCCTCATCATGGTTTGTTAGAAGATGGTACTTGTTGTTACCCTGTCTTAGGCTTGTCATTATAGGAATAAAACAGGGACTTGTTGGCTCAGTGAGTTAGTGAGTGAGTTTAGTTTTATGCCGCTTTTAGCAATATTCCAGCAATATCATGGCAGGAGGACACCAGAAATGGGCTTGTACACATTGTACCCATGTGGGGATTCAAACCCAGGTCTTTGGCATGACGAGTGAACGCTTTAACCACTAGGCTTACCCACAGCCCTTGGTTGGCTCAGAGTTAGTGTACCGTGTCTTAGTGGGGCATCATTGCTATTCCCTGGGATGGGTTATCAGTGGGATGTCAATATAAACTGACTTTAGCCTGAGCCAGTGAAGGCAGAGAACACGCCACCATAGTAGTGAAGTTATTATCTTGAACTTAACAGTAAACTCCATTTCACCAGTTTCAGTCTGACAGAAATGGATCCTGCCCAGGACTGAGGTGAGGTTGTAAATAGACCGGTGATGTAGTCCTTCTTTACCTGTGTTTATCTGTGTTCTGTGTTTTCCTGTGTTTACCAGCCCAAGCGCTGACGGAGCTGTGCCGCAGCAATGATTCAGACACACTGAGAGATGCTCTGCAGGCTTTGGAGCTGATGGCTATTGAAAGTGCTGAAACCATCTGTGCTCAGGTTTGTAACTTTACTGAAATTATTACATCATCTCCTACAAGTCAAGAATCTTTTGTTAGGTATATAGTGGCTTATTTATCTAAAAGCCCACAATAACAGTCTATACATATTTTGTTGAAATTCACGATTTTGTGTTTCTGTCACATTTTACTTGTGAGAACAATGATAATAGATATTTATGAGAAATGATAAGACAGTGACTCATACAGTATGTCTAAGTACAGTAAACTCAGGTTATACTGAACTTCAAGGGACTACTAATCTCAGTTTTTTACTTTGTATACTAGTAACTATATTTTCTTACTTTGAAAATTTGTAACTCTCTGTTGCCAATATGTAACCAGCCCTAACATGGAGTTGCCAATATGTAACCAGCCCTAACATGGAGTTGCCAATATGTAACCAGCCCTAACATGGAGTTGCCAATGTGTAACCAGCCCTAACATGGAGTTGCCAATATGTAACCAGCCCTAACATGGAGTTGCCAATGTGTAACCAGCCCTAACATGGAGTTGCCAATGTGTAACCAGCCCTAACATGGAGTTGCCAATATGTAACCAGCCCTAACATGGAGTTGCCAATGTGTAACCAGCCCTAACATGGAGTTGCCAATATGTAACCAGCCCTAACATGGAGTTGCCAATATGTAACCAGCCCCTAACATGGAGTTGCCAATATGTAACCAGCCCTAACATGGAGTTGCCAATATGTAACCAGCCCTAACATGGAGTTGCCAATATGTAACCAGCCCTAACATGGAGTTGCCAATATGTAACCAGCCCTAACATGGAGTTGCCAATATGTAACCAGCCCTAACATGGAGTTGCCAATGTATGTAACCAGCCCTAACATGGAGTTGCCAATATGTAACCAGCCCTAACATGGAGTTGCCAATATGTAACCAGCCCTAACATGGAGTTGCCAATATGTAACCAGCCCTAACATGGAGTTGTGTAGTCCCTGTCTTTGTATACCTATCTGAAATGAATAAAAATGTTTAGTTTGTTCATTATTGGCATTTGATCTAAGATATAAAGCAAGTGGTTGGGACAGAACAAAACACTTCATTATATCGGACAGTTTGTTGTCAATGTGTTCACTATTTACATGGTTTACTGTAGATCATTTTTTGTCTGCTTACTTACAAATACTGTCCTGAGGGTAATTAAGGCTCCTCAGAGGCCCAGATAAGCTGCGTATCTGGGTAAAATACGCATAGAAAATTTCCAATTAAAAATTAGTTGTTGTGTACCAATTACGCATTTAAAACGTTAGATATGCAAAAAGTTTAAAACAAATGCGTACGGAATATATATTTAAAACATCGCTTGCGTAATGAAAAAGACATCGATTGCTATCAAGTTGTACTGTTAGTATAGGACTAGTGTTGTACTGTCAGTATAGGATGAGTGATTTTTTATGAAATCATTTCCAATAGATTTAAGATGGTTTTGATTAGGTATGACATAAGGCAGAACATACCTGCTTAGTAAACTTACTCAATGACATAATACTTATGTGAGTAAAATGACTGAAATACGCACAAATTTAAAAGCAGTGGGTAACGGAAAATGAAATACCCACTCAACATTCATAATACCCACTCCAAAAAAATACAGTGGGTACAGTACCCACATGAGCTAAATCTTATCTTGAGCTCTCATTGATTCTGAGGGTAATTAATATGGCTCCTCTCTCTTTCACAATGCTGAAAAATGCATGTTACACCTGGGCATCCACTGTTGCTGTTTATTGGATAAATGTATCACTAATTTAGCATGCTAACTTTTTCTAATTGCTTTACTGGAAATACTGGTTGAAATAATCAGGGAGCTACCGAAAAAGAAAGGCATACTGAGGATTGAAATAGTACGCATTTGTTACAAATTTTCCACACGATGGAATCACAGGCAGTACTAACACTGTTACTCAAGCACTCGTTAGATGCATTGCTGTGGTAGCAGGAAATTGATTGCAATAAATAGAATGTGCATGTGCTGCTTCCTGTTTTATCCTATGTTCTCTGCTGTTTTCCGTGCAGGGGGACTTGCTGCAACTGTTGCTGCAGCTGCCATTCCGCTCCATGGACGAACGCAACTACCTGCTTGTTGCCAAGATACTCATCTACTACGCAGAGAACAAGGAGGTATGTGTTGTCACCTGACAGTATCAAGATGTATGTAGCCAGCAGCAGTGTCTGGTGCAGACTCGATTATTTACAGTCTGATGCCTTATGGCTGGAATATTGCCCAGGGTGGTGATAAACAAATAGCTGGAAGCAGACAGTATCATGACCTTAAAGTGTGTGACAGGTCTGGCGGCATTGTGTAGAAAACAATGTTCATGTGTGGTGATTCCTTGGTGGAGTGAAGACTGGAACAACTAACCTACCTGCTGCTGTTCCAGAAATGCCAACAGCCTGTGTATCTGTCATTCAGGAGGTTATAACATGTTGGTGAACATATTTGTGCTGTTCCAGAAATGTCAACAGCCTGTGTATCTGTCATTCAGAAGGTTATAACATGTTGGTGAACATATTGGTGCTGTTCCAGAAATGCCAACAGCCTGTGTATCTGTCATTCAGAAGGTTATAACATGTTGGTGAACATATTGGTGCTGTTCCAGAAATGCCAACAGCCTGTGTATCTGTCATTCAGAAGGTTATAACATGTTGGTGAACATATTGGTGCTGTTCCAGAAATGCCAACAGCCTGTGTATCTGTCATTCAGAAGGTTATGACGTGTTGGTGAACATATTGGTGCTGTTCCAGATGTGTTAACAGCCTGTCAGTCAGGAGGTTATAACATGTTGGTGAACATATTGGTGCTGTTCCAGATGTGTTAAGAGCCTGTGTCAGTCAGGAGGTTATGACATGTTGAAGGGAGGGTGAGATAGCCTAGTGGTTAAAGCGTTCGCTCGTCACGCTGAATGCCCAGGTTGATTCCCCACATGGGTACAATGTGTGAAGCCCATCTGGTGTCCGCTGCTGTGATATTGCTGGAATATTGCTAAAAGCGGTGTAAAACTAAATTCACTCACTCACTCACTCACTTATACCATGTTGGTGCTGTTCCAGACATGTCAGCAGCTGCTGGACCAGGAGAATGTCCGGGATGCACTGGAGCAGTTTGTGAAGACCCGTGAGCCCCGGCTGCAGCGTGTGGTGGCCAGGATCATCACCTGTATGATGGACACACAGCAACTCAAGTAAGCAGCCTCACATATGAAAACAGGACATTTCATCAAAAGATATTAGCCAGCTATTGGCCCATTTGCACACACAGTGATTATAGTGCTTTGTATGTCTTTACTCCTATACTTCAGCTTACAATAGTCCTACCACCAAAATGGTTTTGTGCATGTGGCACCTGATTATCATGATTAATCTCCTTTAGCTTATTGTACAAAGAAGCTCTACTAGGTGAGATGGCTACCACCTGATGGCTACCACCCAATGACTGTGGTGTCAGATGGCTACCACCTGATGACTGTGGTGTTACATGGCTACCACCTGATGGCTACCACCTAATGACTGTGGTGTCAGATGGCTACCACCTGATGACTGTGGGGTCGGATGGCGACCACCTGATGACTGTGGGGTCGGATGGCTACCACCTGATGACTGTGGTGTTAGATGGCTACCACCTGATGACTGTGGTGTTAGATGTGGGTCAGATGGCTACCACCTGATGACTGGTGTTACATAGCTACCACCGGATGACTGTGGGGTCGGACGGCTACCACCTGATAACTGTGGGGTCGGATGGCTACCACCTGATGACTGGGGGGTCAGATGGCTACCACCTGATGACTGTGGGGTCGGATGGCTACCACCTGATGACTGTGGTGTTACATGTCTACCACCTGATGACTGTGGGGTCGGATGGCTACCACATGGTGACTGTGGGGTCGGATGGCTACCACCTGATGACTGTGGTGTCAGATGGCTACCACCTGATGACTGTGGTGTCGGATGGCTACCACCTGATGACTGTGGTGTCAGATGGCTACCACCTGATGACTGTGGGGTCTGATGGCTACCACATGGTGACTGTGGGGTCGGATGGCTACCACCTGATGACTGTGGTGTCAGATGGCTACCACCTGATGACTGTGGTGTCGGATGGCTACCACCTGATGACTGTAGTGTCAGATGGCTACCACCTGATGACTGTGGGGTCTGATGGCTACCACCTGATGACTGTGGGGTCGGATGGCTACCACCTGATGACTGTTGGGTCGGATGGCTACCACCTGATGACTGTGGTGTCGGATGGCTACCACCTGATGACTGGTGTTACATGGCTACCACATAATGACTGTTGGGTCGGATGGCTACCGCCTGATGACTGTGGTGTTACATGGCTACCACATGATGACTGTGGGGTCGGATGGCTACCACCTGATGACTGTGGTGTTACATGGCTACCACATGATGACTGTGGGGTCGGATGGCTACCACCTGATGACTGACGTGTTACATCGCTACCACCTGATGACTGTGGGGTCGGATGGCTACCATCTGATGACTGTGGTGTTACATGGCTACCACCTGATGACTGTGGTGTTACATGGCTACCACCTGATGACTGTGGGGTCGGATGGCTACCACCTGATGACTGTGGCGTTACATGGCTACCACATGATGACTGTTGGGTCGGATGGCTACCACCTGATGACTGTGGTGTCGGATGGCTACCACCTGATGACTGGTGTTACATGGCTACCACATAATGACTGTTGGGTCGGATGGCTACCGCCTGATGACTGTGGTGTTACATGGCTACCACATGATGACTGTGGGGTCGGATGGCTACCACCTGGAGACTGTGGTGTTACATGGCTACCACATGATGACTGTGGGGTCGGATGGCTACCACCTGATGACTGTGGTGTTACATCGCTACCACCTGATGACTGTGGGGTCGGATGGCTACCACCTGACGACTGTGGTGTTACATGGCTACCACCTGATGACTGTGGTGTTACATGGCTACCACCTGATGACTGTGGGGTCGGATGGCTACCACCTGATGACTGTGGTGTTACATGGCTACCACATGATGACTGTTGGGTCGGATGGCTACCACCTGATGACTGTGGTGTCGGATGGCTACCACCTGATGACTGGTGTTACATGGCTACCACCTGATGACTGTTGAGTCGGATGGCTACCGCCTGATGACTGTGGTGTTACATGGCTACCACATGATGACTGTGGGGTCGGATGGCTACCACCTGAAGACTGTGGTGTTACATGGCTACCACCTGATGACTGTGGGGTCGGATGGCTACCACCTGATGACTGTGGTGTTACATCGCTACCACCTGATGACTGTGGGGTCGGATGGCTACCATCTGATGACTGTGGTGTTACATGGCTACCACCTGATGACTGGTGTTACATGGCTACCACCTGATGACTGTGGGGTCGGATGGCTACCACCTGATGACTGTGGTGTTACATGGCTACCTCATGATGACTGTTGGGTCGGATGGCTACCACCTGATGACTGTGGGGTCGGATGGCTATCACCTGACGACTGTGGTGTTACATGGCTACCACCTGATGACTGTGGTGTTACATGGCTACCACCTGATGACTGTGGGGTCGGATGGCTACCACCTGATGACTGTGGTGTTACATAGCTACCACCTGATGACTGTGGTGTTACATGGCTACCACATGATGACTGTGGGGTCGGATGGCTACCACCTGAAGACTGTGGTGTTACATGGCTACCTCATGATGACTGTGGGGTCGGATGGCTACCACCTGATGACTGTGGTGTTACATCGCTACCACCTGATGACTGTGGGGTCGGATGGCTACCATCTGATGACTGTGGTGTTACATGGCTACCACCTGATGACTGTGGGGTCGGATGGCTACCACCTGATGACTGAGGTGTTACATCGCTACCACCTGATGACTGTGGGGTCGGATGGCTACCATCTGATGACTGTGGTGTTACATGGCTTCCACCTGATGACTGTTGGGTCGGATGGCTACCATCTGATGACTGTGGTGTTACATGGCTACCACCTGATGACTGTGGGGTCGGATGGCTACCACATGATGACTGTGGTGTTACATGGCTACCACCTGATGACTGTGGGGTCGGATGGCTACCACATGATGACTGAGGTGTTACATGGCTACCACCTGATGACTGTGGGGTCGGATGGCTACCACATGATGACTGTGGTGTTACATGGCTACCACCTGATGACTGTTGGGTCGGATGGCTACCATCTGATGACTGTGGTGTTACATGGCTACCACCTGATGACTGTGGGGTCGGATGGCTACCACATGATGACTGAGGTGTTACATCGCTACCACCTGATGACTGTTGGGTCGGATGGGTACCACCTGATGACTGTGGGGTCGGATGGCTACCATCTGATGACTGTGGTGTTACATGGCTACCACCTGATGACTGTGGGGTCGGATGGCTACCACATGATGACTGTGGTGTTACATGGCTACCACCTGATGACTGTTGGGTCGGATGGCTACCATCTGATGACTGTGGTGTTACATGGCTACCACCTGATGACTGTGGGGTCGGATGGCTACCACATGATGACTGAGGTGTTACATGGCTACCACATGATGACTGAGGTGTTACATCGCTACCACCTGATGACTGTTGGGTCGGATGGCTACCACCTGATGACTGTGGGGTCGGATGGCTACCGCCTGATGACTGTGGTGTTACATGGCTACTACACAATGTTTGTTTTTTTCTGCTTAAAGATGCCGAGCTAAGGAAGTGAAGATGAACAAAGTGCTGGAATATATCCGTAACCATGCTGCTGATAGAGACACATGGGACGAAGCTGATCAGGGTAGGTAACTCTTGGCTCATATCGTGGTCTGTAGGTAAACAATGCAAAGCTCAAAATCAAGTTGTGCTGTGTTGAGTCCATTCTAACAGAAAGGTTTAATTCTCCATGTCATTTAAACATGTCATTCCCATTCTTATTTTAAACAGTGATGACATAGCGTGCTGTTGAAGGAAAAATAAACTTGATACCCTCTCAACAATGTCTTCATGGATACTATAGAATTTGACACACTCACACATGCCATTCTTATTGTCCTCTTTTAATTGCCCCCAAGCCCAAATGGAAAAATAAAATCACTCTTGTTTATTAAAATCATGCCGAGGTATTACAGAAGCCCTTGTTGACCTCTGAAAATGGCAACTGTCATTTTTGAGACATTTTTTAAAATATTGACAGATATTTTCACGTCATGAACAAGCTGCCGTTTTTCTCTCTGTGAAACCAACACAAATGTTGCACAATTTGGATAAAAATATGATAGTGCTTTGAAAGCAAAACAAAGCCCAAATTTCAATGCTATTAACATTTCTGAAAATCTGTAACATTTCTGACATAGATCTGCAGCTAGTTGTCCCTGTGTTCCTTGCATGACACAGTTTACAATGCCCTTGTACAATGTGTTCCTTGCATGACACAGTTTACAATGCCCTTGTACAATGTGTTCCTTGCATGACACAGTTTACAATGCCCTTGTACAATGTGTTCCTTGCATGACCCAGTTTACAATGCCCTTGTTCCTTGCACAATATGTTCCTTGCATGACACAGTTTACAATGCCCTTGTACAATGTGTTCCTTGCATGACACAGTTTACAATGCCCTTGTACAATGTGTCCCTTGCATGACACAGTTTACAATGCCCTTGTACAATATGTTCCTTGCATGACACAGTTTACAATGCCCTTGTACAATGTGTTCCTTGCATGACCCAGTTTACAATGCCCTTGTACAATATGTTCCTTGCATGACCCAGTTTACAATGCCCTTGTACAATATGTTCCTTGCATGACACAGTTTTACAATGCCCTTGTACAATGTGTTCCTTGCATGACACAGTTTACAATGCCCTTGTACAATGTGTTCCTTGCATGACACAGTTTACAATGCCCTTGTACAATATGTTCCTTGCATGACACAGTTTTACAATGCCCTTGTACAATATGTTCCTTGCATGACACAGTTTTACAATGCCCTTGTACAATATGTTCCTTGCATGACACAGTTTACAATGCCCTTGTACAATATGTTCCTTGCATGACACAATTTTACAATGCCCTTGTACAATATGTTCCTTGCATGACACAGTTTACAATGCCCTTGTACAATATGTTCCTTGCATGACACAGTTTACAATGCCCTTGTACAATATGTTCCTTGCATGACACAGTTTACAATGCCCTTGTACAATATGTTCCTTGCATGACACAGTTTACAATGCCCTTGTACAATATGTTCCTTGCATGACACAGTTTACAATGCCCTTGTACAATATGTTCCTTGCATGACACAGTTTACAATGCCCTTGTACAATGTGTTCCTTGCATGTCACAGTTTACAATGCCCTTGTACAATATGTTCCTTGCATGACACAGTTTTACAATGCCCTTGTATAATGTTCCTTGCATGACACAGTTTACAATGCCCTTGTACAATATGGCCATGGTTTAGTTCTGTATCATGTGTATGTTTCTGGATACAAAGATGATGAAGATGCGTGTGTTTGCAGCACTTCAGATGATGAATTCGGATGACCTGGGCAATCAGTCGACAGTTTCGAACAAACCCAAACTGGAGGTCAAGGACAGTTTTGGGTCAAGGACATCCATGGGGTCGATCAAGAAGAGGCCAGCAAGCGCCTCCTCTGGTGCAGAGTCGGACAAGGGATTGGCCTAGAGATCGATTGAACTATCACCTTCTTTTCTTTTGTTTATGTTTTCATTTTCAGTATTACAATATGTATTTGCACACTTCAAACTAACTTATTTTTATCAGGAATTATTACTTGATAAAGGGCTAATTATCCAACCTACAGCTCTGAAACCCTAAATGTCTCAGCTGTGGCTTTAAGAAGAGATAGGTCATTATGAGTGATGGTTGCCAAGGGAACAGGACAGACTTGCACATTTTCACGAACACCTGCTGTCGCCTGTGGTTTTCGATGATCCATTCATGTGATTTCCCTGCCGGCCCAGCGGAATCTGTTTCAGATGCTGATCAAAACTGGTAGCCATCTGACACTGAGATCTTATAGTCTAACAAATGTCTGAATCACTTTTGATACTTGTATGGTAATGGGAAATGAAAATGTATGAGTGTAATCTGAAGATAAGGGAAATTCATTAATATATAAGCTCAGTCACCTGGTTTACTTGCATAAACGGTATTGTCTGCCCATCATGGTGTTTGTTGTAATAGCTTGTCAAGATGAAATATATACTGAGAGAAACAAATAAAGGAACACAGGAAAATTCAAGTGTTCCTTTAATATTTTCCAGTTCTCATCTACAGCTTTGAATAGCGCTGTGGGAGGAAATCTGAGAATAAATACAGGATCACTGTCATGAAGTGGTGTTCCCTTATTTGTTTCCCTCAGTATATGACAGAATATGTTACAGACATATTAGTATTGAAATCAAAAGCTGACCGATTTTTTGTTATCTCACTTTGTGTTACCAAATGTATGAGAAATCACAAATGCATCACAAAAGCAGTCATGAAATCCAGTTTTTATCAAAACCAGTGTTAAGGAAGAATAACAATATATGGATGAACAACTTCTTTATTACTGTGAGAGCAACGTTTTGGTGAAGGTTCTAACACCGTTATCATGCATATAACCTACACTGAAATGTTGCTCTCACTAACAAAGAAGTGGTTCATCCATACCTTGTTTTCTCCTTTACTTCTACAACTTCTAAATGCCTCTCAAAGAAGAACCAATGTTGATCAGTTAACCCAGAGATATGGTCCCTGGTGTACATGATGAAACCAATGTACTTGGATGAGGATTGTTACAAAATGAAGACCTTTATGAAATCTATGTATGTCAGCCTGTGTCAATATTACATGAAGAGACATGTATTTGATACACTGGGAAATTGCATAATCTTTAACTTTAACTCAAAATCAGAAATCAGACCCAACACCCTGTACAATGTCAAGTGTTTGACTATCTCATTTGAGTTTTCTGGCTATTTGCAAAATCCGATATATATTTTTACAGTGTCTGACTATAATCTATTTCTTTGACAAATGTTGTTAACATGCAAATGGAACTAAGTTGTTTTCATTGAAACTTGTGCAGATTGTTTGTTCAGGTGATGGTGTTTCCTTATATTAATCTCTCCATTGCATATGCTTCACAGTTGACAGGCAGTGTACTTGAATAGCAACAGCTACCGTCCTTATAAATTCAGTGTCTAAAATTATGACATCTTATTCATAACAGGGAAGATGTAGTGAAATGGATATACATGATATCTTTGTTCTTCAGACTGAACAGTATATTTGGTACTTGGGAATTGACTTTTGAAAATGAGATGTTCACTTGCTTTGTTAGATGTTATTATATTGCTCAGAAACTAGCCTGTTTCTGCAAGAACTGATATGATCAGTGCCATGAAACAAACTCTGTATTATTTTGGACTAAACTTGTGAATCTCCGTCCGTCCAGCATCAAGACGTAATATACAGATATGAACCGAGATCTGGCTTCACTGCATCTCCTACACTGGAGGATATACATGTCATAGGGACGAAGTTGTCACTCAATATTTACTCTCTATTTTGTATATTTAGATTGAGAAGTTTTACATTTGTAATCAAAGTTGTTTGAATTTAATTTAACACTTTTATCATTTGAAAATCATCCTTCAGGCCAGACTAGACCATTTGTTTTTGTGTTACAATTGAGACCAGACTAATTTTATTTTTGTTTTACAGATTTTTTGTGATCAGAAAACCTAAAGGCAGGATGGATTTTTTTTTTTAAATCACCAGTCAAAGCAAAAACCCACATGAGTTTTTCAAAGGCATTGTTTTTCAAGTTCACACTCGCTCAGGTGTTTGAAGCACTCAATTTCTAACATAAATATTGTTAGATAATTCAGTTTAATGTCTCTGAGAAAAGATACCGATGTTTTAGTGTCCAACAAACTGTCTTGCGTAGTCGAAGTCTTGTTCCTATATATCTTAACATTAGGATATTATTTTTCGAGCGGGGACAATTTATTTTCATTTTTTTTCTTATTCTTGAAAAATACGACTGGCAGATCAGTAAAACAAGAAATAAAATTGGTCTGGCCTGATATTAAATTTTCAAAATTAGACAAATATTCAGAAGAGAGCAAAATACTGATAGTTTGAGAAATGTAATACTCAAATCTTGAAAATTTACATGTAGTTTAGAATAATGTTCTTTTTAATGTCGTCAATCTGTTATTTATTTCTATTGTAATTTGTCATAATTGCTACAAAAAAAACCTGTAAAACAAGGAAAGAATTTAGTTTGGCCTTTGATAGTGAAATCTTTATGCTAATGGCAGCACAACGTTAGTTCAGTGTCTGAGCCAGGATGTTTAAGCAGATATCAAAACCACAAACAGCATTTGTTATACTTGATATATTTCTTGATGTATTGGATTATTTGTTGTTTCTCTGTTGATGGAAATATGGCAGGCCCATAAAAGCATTTTGTGATATTTTTTCTAATATCAGATATCTTTTGCAATAAACATTTACATTTTCTACACTGAGTTATGTTCTGTATCCCGCCATGATATTGCTGGAAGGCGGCGTTAAAACAAACCCACACACTCACTCACCGTTTCATGATTAAAGTCCCTACCCACGTGGAACTATTGAACAGGTAACCAACAAATGGCTATGAAACGCATGTCATGAACGTGAATGCAATTCATTGGTTGATACACAACTTGGATCATCTTGTACTCATTGGGGTTCATTTACCATTCCACAGATACTCAACCTTAAACAAGAGTGGATACCAAATAAATTGTGTTTATTCCTGAAACACGACTGTTCATAATGCATTTAAGCATATGACTATACCTGATTGTACCTGTAATGTCATTAACTGAGCATCAGGTGAATGATGGTTTATACCAATATACTAGAGCAAGCCTCTGCCGTAAAGGATGAACCACAAGGTTCAGTGATTGTCGGACAGTATGCATTGCCTGAAAATTAAGGCTGGGTTCAATCTTGAGTGTATAAACTTGTCTTCATTGTTGCACAAATAAGATGTTGTATACTAAATAGTACATCCGTGTAATTGTAAATTATAAAACTGATCTGACAGTCAGCAATATATAACAACCATTCAGTGGTAAAATACGGTTTCATTTTATAACTCCAAAATGAATTGAAAGTCGTTTTTCATATTTTAGCATATGCCATTTATTGTATTATGTTAAGGTCCAGATGGATGACAATAGCATTTCAAGTAGCATTGCCTGCGGTCTGATTTCAGGAAGAATGGGCTAACGGATGGAATGAAAATCCACGTGTACCTATTAAAATTTGATGAATCCTGCCCTGCTGTACGGCAGCAGTTTTTAGATGATCAGATAGGTGGAGAATTAACACAGAATGGTAAAATATACTGTCATTATGGATCTAAAACATGTTTTCTAAAGTCTATTGGTTGGTTGGTTGTCTATCGCTGCACTCAGCAATATTCCAGCTATATGGCGGTGGTCTGTGAATAATCGAATCTGGACCAGACAATCCACTGATCAACAGCATGAGCGCCAATCTATGCAACTGGGATACTATGACATGTGTCAACCACGTCAGCGAGCCTGACCACCCGATCCCGTTAGTCTCTTACGACAAGCATGAGTTACTGAAGACCAATTCTTACCCGGATCTTCACGAGTCTAAAGTCTGTAAAATGGGGTATCAATGCTGTTGAAGTTGAGGTACCAACTGATGTACTGCTAGGCTATATCTCACTCTTTATTATCCTGAATATCTATGACTGTCAAACATGGTCATTGGCTGAATAACAATGATAAAATCAGGTAAAACTTCGTATTTTGCGCTCATACACTTTGGCAGTATGGGGGTACCTGTCTAATGCTTAATTTATTATTTCGTTAGTCATCATTGCTAGCAATAACTAAGGTACACACCACTTCAAGCTTGGGACAGGTAGAAACTATTCCAGTCGAGACATAGACTTGATATGTAATGGAAGGTTTGTATATGTAATTATGTAACATGGGTTGTTGATCGTGGTGTGGCAAATATCTTTATTCCTGTCTCTGTTGTCATGGTGATATGGGTCCATCTCCTCACTGTGTGTGAAGGGTCCAAAGTTAATGTGTACCTGTGGCAGAAGTCAGAATGATATCATTGTCACAGCCAACAAACTTGTGCATTGCAATTTCTCTCAACTCCCTGGGAAGTATTTCAATTAAGGCTGAGGTTAAGTAGTTCACCTGATCTTTGTAATATTTTCTTCAGTGAAGGTAAGTGAGTGAGTGAGTATGGTTTTACTCCGCTTTTGGCAATATTCCAGCAATATCACAGCAGGGGACGCCAGAAATGGGATTCACATATTGTACATCTGTATAAAATCGAACTCGGGAGTGACGAGTGAACTAGGCTAGCCCATCACCCTCTTCCGTAAAGGTGAAATTAAGTTATTTTTGACTTCACATTTAACAGATAAGAAACTTGAATTAAATATCTGATGCGTACATTATTTGATGCTACATAATCATAAAAGATTTGTTCTTCACGGGGCCTCACACTAAAATATTGAGCTGCCCAAATCAGTGGTTAAACACACATACAACTGGACATGGTCAAACGGCAGTCAAAAGACTGGTTGAGTAAAAGATTAAGAGCGTTTGTGTTGTAAGTGTTTGCAATGCACCTTGTATCTGGATGTCACGGTATTACAAATATACAAACATGACACCAACCACTTGGCATTGTGCCACGACGATTGTGAGTCCTTGGTCTAAGATCAAATCAAAATCAGAATAACTTGTGGCACTACAAATATTATAACCTGCTCACAATTGGGCATTCAGGATTTCCGTACTGCATGAAGAAATATTCATTCATCACTCCAAACACAAAATGTATCATTCCTTGTAGGTTATCCTTTAAATGTTTTTTTATGTGAGAGTTAAAAGAAAAATAACAAAGTTGAAATTTGGAACATAAATATTGTTTTCACCTGTGTAGTATCCTTGACACGATGACCTTCATCACGTTCAGGGCAAAGTTCTGCCCAATACAGTTTCTGAAATCAGTGGAAACGACACTCACTACAGCATCAGTTAAAGCATTTTGCAATGTTCCAGCCTAATAATGGTGTGGAATGCAACAATGGACTTCACACATTGTACCCATGTGGGGAACTGAACCAAGGACTTTGGCGTGACATAGCTGGAACTTACCTGTTGAACAACATGAATCTCCGGTTGGGTAATTACAGGAAAGGAAAACTGTTGATGGTGAAAACACAGTTCCAGGCTTAGAACACGTATTGGATTGTGAGTTTGACACAATACTCACATAAAAGTGCTACACCCACCTACAGGCCCTCGTGTCTTTACGAGGATTAAAGATTAAAAAACAAAATCAGATGACCCTCGACTCAAAATACTGGTCATGCTGTATTGTACTGTGAAGCATTTCGAGCCAGGGTGATATAAAAATATACAAAATAATCTTAATTCTCGCAAAGACACGAGGGCCTGTGTACTCACCTTGGACCAGCGGAGAAAGGGACAAAGGCAAAAGGGTCCATGGTTCTGGTGTTCTCCGGTAGGAACCGTTCAGGTTGGTATTCCTGGGGGTCGGGCCAGACATGGGGGTTCAGACCAAGGCTGTGAATGTTAACAGTCATTATTGTGCCCACAGGGAACTGGGTACCTGGAAGTATATAATATGAGGCCTAAACATGATTGTGGGTTAACGTCTGTTGGGGATTCCAGAGTCATCAAAGTCGTCTTACAGGTTGAGTCAGTTGGGATTCGAAAGTCGGGAACATTGTCTTGGCGATTTGAGTGTCATAGAAATCATATTGTGCACCGTTTCTGATGGGAATCCCATGTCCAAACCGATTGACTGATGTCTCTAAACTACAGCAAGAAATAAGAAAGAGAGTAAATGGATTTCAACTTCTAAATCCCGTGGAACACAATGTTTTGAACCAATAGGCTACCCCACCGCCCCGTATAACATGAACCCTCTGTTTCCAAATCATGGATTTCCTTCTCATAAGCCCATATAGGCCTATTCAGGTACTCGGTTTTGAGGGGTAGCTGTAGATGTGTACATGGTGCAGAGACCTATATTGTGTTCTGGCCACACTACCCACCCTGGATGTCCATGGCCTTGGTGAGCTGTCTCTGTATGAGCGGTACTGGGGGACACAGGCGGAGCGATTCCTTCACACACAGTGTCAGGTGGACCAGCTGGGGCAGGTGCTCCCTACAACAGATCAGTTAGTTGGGTTCAACACTGCTTTCAACAATATTCCAGTTATATGAGGGTATGTCAGTTAAATGATGAAGGAATACCAGAAGTTATCCAGGTCTCAGACATTTTCCACTTAGGTGAAATCCACAAACTTAGAAACAAAGTCGGGGCGAACCTGAAGTTGAATCCACGATCATGTTTGTTTTTCGAGTTGCTTTGCCTCAGGCGGCTGGGCAACTCATCTAGTGAGTGAGTGAGTTTAGTTTCACGCAACGTTTAGCAATATTCCAGCAATATCAAGGCGGGGGACACCAGAAATGGGCTTCACACATTTTAGCCATGTGGGGAATCGAACCCGGGTCTTCGGCGTGACGACCGAACGTTTTAACCACTAGGCTACCCTACCGCCCGCGCTCCTTTAGACAACACTTGGAAGCAACGAGCTAAAGCATAGTATGAGGCAAGGGTGACCCTGTGTTCGACAAATTGACCTGCACCATATAAACCGACGAGGACGCTTCACTGGATGTCATTCTGTACACCTACATCATTAGTAGGTGACCATCTGCAGGTGCACACCTGTCATAGCATTGTCATACCATTGTCAGCATGTACCTATACCTTTAGATAACTAAATTTGCATTCGAAAAAAACCCAGTTTCCAGTTAACTATTTGAGCGATGTTTGCAAGCCTTAGCATTTTCAATATTTAGGAGTCTGTGATTTTACAATAGAAGCGACAAAGCCCTTTCCACATCCATAAGTAATCTCTGCTTTAAAATCAGAGTCGATGTACAATTGTGACTTTATATGAGTATATATTTGAACGGGTCGGGGTAAAATAGTGACATATCATGCTTTTTCCAGATAATTATATTTAGTGGTTTCCAAGGTCCACCATGCGAGTACTACCATATGAACATGAGTTATCTGCCCTAATTTTTGCAAGGTGCAGAGTTGCATCATGCCCATGTTTAGGATAAGGCATGTGGTGCCCTTTTGGCAAGACCATGACAAGCCACACAATTGTTTCCAGCAGCATTACAGCTGTACGATGTTGTTTGTAAACAAATCGAGGTGTTTTTGTCATGCGTTACGTAATTTGGTTATACAAGTCAAACAACCATGTTGCGATACATGGTTTTGTGAACTGTGGAAGAATCTGTAAATATGATGAGATATACCACTCAATATAATCCAGGGATTGTCCAGTCAGGACTGTATCGATCTCCTGTTGAACACGTGACTGGTGATCCGGGTACTTGGCCAGATGGTACAGAAGCCAACTAATCCCGCTGGTGGTGGTGTCGTGACCTTACACAGAAACAACAACATCATTGACAACGACGACAAGGAACTTGGTGTTGCTGACCAAACATTGCTGACTGTAAGTGAGGTGAGGAGAATATTTATAACGCTCCTTTTCCAGGTTAGACATCCTGCTCAAAGCGCACAATCTGATAATTATTACCCCGGGTAACCCAAGCTGCTTGTTAGGAGCTAGAAGGTTAATAGTCTCACGACTTATATCACCGACTTATTTGTGTGTGACAGCTTGACTCCTGAGAGTTTCTAGGACTTCAGTCCTGCCCCACAATGAAGCACAAGTGATACAAAATTGCCTCAGTTCGCCCAGCAGAAAATGGGTACCCGGTGGGATAAGTCATGTGACTATTAACCTTCAAGCGCCTCACAGGCAGCAGGCTCTAATAATGTGTTAGCGCTTTGAGCATGTGCCTTGTACATGGAAAAGGCGCATTATAAATTCACATTTATTATTATATCATATCGTGATTAATGTAGAATGTTTCGTGTGTAACGAATCTACATGTGATGTTTATGTACTTTGAGAGCTGATTGCATTGTTAACATGCTCTAATAATCAATTGTAAATTAATAATTCTATTATTGACTGATTATGTAAAATATCATCCCGTGCCTGTGTAATAAACTCCTCGTATATTTACTCATGTCTGGTGTTGTGTGGGGGTTGGTATAGTGGAAACTCTTGAAAACATTCGCGTTTTAATAAGTGGCTGAGAATATGATATTGGCCAATGGTTACATACCAACCCACACATTGTAACGAACGATAATGCACTTAATTTTATTTATCATTTACTTCGCATGAATGTTTGTTACAATGGGTGCCCAATCTGAATGTGTGTTACCAAGGATATTTCATGTAAAGTTTAGTATCATTGATACTTCATATGTGTTTGTTACCAAGGATAGTTCATTTTATATGTTTGTTTGTGAACATAGATATGTTTGTGTATATATTTCAAATGAATATGGCTTACAGCTGATACTTCACACAAATATTTGTTATCGAAAATGCATCACTTGCTTGGTGACGGTGCCTTCAGTTGATTAACAACTTCTAAAATGTCTCTCAAAACAACAAATGCTTCACCGGAATGTTTCTTACCACTGGTATTTCACCTGTATACTGGAATGTACCTTGGAATGTGTGTAACCTTGGATACTCCAAAGGAATATTAGGATATTTGTCACCGAGCATATTTCACAAAAATGTTGGTTACTATAGATACCATTCGGATATCCTTTCCTTGCAACAAACATGCGTTTATATTATCCTTGGTAACAAACATTCGTATGCATTGTCAATGGTAAGAAACATGAATACGAAATATTAACGGTAATAAAACTTCATGCGACGTTGACTAGATGAACTGTGTGGTATTTACCTGCAAACAAGAACGTGTCTACTTCATTCCGTATCTCCCGAAATGTGAGTCCGTTTCCGTGTTGATCCCTCGCCATCAGCAAGATGTCCATGAAGTCGTGTTTCCGTTTTGTTTGTACACCCTGCAGGAGAAGGCTGAAAGTCTACTCTCTATCCACTCATGAGTAACGCTTGATGCAACCCACCGCCACTGTGCCATCCCGGAAACATCGCGTCTGACTAATGTGCTCTACTTATGGAACACGCGTGGCCAACACATTCGCAGCGCGTGGAAGATTTGGTTTGGTTGTTTAACGCCGCGCTAAGCAATATTCCAGCTACATGACATCGGTCTGTAAATATTCGAGTCTGGACCAGACAATCTAGTGATCTACAGCATTAGCATCGATCTACACAATTAGGATATGACATGTGTCAACCAAGTCAGCGAGCCTGTCCACCCGATCCCGTTAATAGCCTACGACACGCATGGGTTCTGAAGACCAATTCTAACCTGGATCTTCACGGGTCAACGCGTGTAAGAAACATAACTTCTCGTCAGTGGCATAGTTCAGAATCAGATAGACCCTCAGACATCAGACAGACTACCAGTTTGTCACAGTGCATGAAACACACACTGATGCGTCGCACTTAATAATATTCGGTAAATTGGAGTTGAACTCTATGCAGGTGGCGGCTCAGCAGCAATGACTAAAGTACACCCATAGACAGTGAGTGAGTGACTTTAGGTTTACACCACTTCTAGCAATATTCCAGCAATATCACGGCGGTGGACACCAGAAATGGTCTTCACACATTGTGCCAATGTGGGGAGTCGAACCCGTTCGTGACGAGCGAACGCTTTAACCACTAGGCTACCCCACCGCCCCCCATAGACAGAGACACTACTAAACAATGTCAAGAAATATCTATTTTGTCATTCCGTCATAATTAATCTGTCATGAAAAATTCACAATATGGAACAATCCCTCATAACTGATTTCAGAGTGGCTGTGCGTCGCGAGTTGCCACGCAACAAATCTACTGCCCATTCCAAAGGAAGACTGACTCTTTTTAAAGTATAGTCGATACTAAGAGATAAAGTCCATACTAAGGGATAACGTTGTCTTGGATTGTACTCACCACAACTGCTGCCCTTTTCTGTACAATATCCTCGGCTACTCGGTGCACATATCTGCAGTGTCTTAGGAACTGTTTCCCGTTGCTGGTCCTGTAGTAGACGATGTCGAGGTACAGCAGGGGGTTGCTGTGGACGTTATAGATGTTGACTTTAGGTGTGGTGCTCTTTAACGTTTTAGAATAGGACCAGATCAACCTATGCCGGTTGTAGGACAGGATGATGGTCCTTGTGTCTAGGCTGATCGCATGTCATCCTATATGACAACTGGATCTTTGCTCAGAAAGAGCTGCGTTGACATGTAGAGAAATCTTCGGCCATTCCATAGTGTGGCTGTGTAATGTGGTCTGACTGACGCGAAAGGACATGTATATAATAATTTCCAGGGTAAATGTTTTATCTCATTAAATATTTTTAAAAAACCATTTATGAGAATATTGAAAGGATTTTGTAACGCTGCTGGCACTTAACATATTTATGCAACATCGCCAACATGTGGTCATGCATAATGTGATACAGTGCATTAACGGGAAAAAAAGTACAAATCAATACACACAAGGCACGATCACCCCACAGTCGGATCATCTCCTTCACGGCTTGTACATACGGGTGCCTTTCCCTGGAACAAACGTTCACAAGATATTAGTGGACTTGTGAGGAAGCACGTGGCCAGCGGTCAAGTAAAGGATCGCCCAAGACCCGGAAGAACGAAGCAGACCGGTGACCTTGATAGTCGAATCTGGGCAAGACGTAACTAATGACCCATGACGTAGAAATACTCTGGCGAGGTTGTCGCGTATGGAGACGTCGTAACGAGGCACATCACCTGATCACACGTTATCGACTGGAAGTACTGGATACTGCCGTCGTGCCACATTTTGACAACCACCCCCTTGCCAGTCGTCTGGTATTCATGGATGACAACGTTAGACCTCACCATACTCGAGCTGTCATCGCCCATTTGCAGGACAACGCCATCAAAACATTCCAGTGGCCCGCAAGAAGACCCTATCTGAACCCCATTTAACATCTTTGAGACTATCTAGGACGCCAAGTTTGTGCTAGAGATCATCCAGTTCAAAATATGCAGGAATTGACGCATGCACGCCATAAGAAATGGCAGAGGACCCCGATGCTGAGAATTCAACGCTTGATTGCCAGTATGAGATTGAAGGAGACTGGCAGATGTTAGTGGTTCATACATCCATAACATTGGAGAGCTGTTTAACAATCGCATTGGTTGCACAATGATGGTGACCATGCTTTCCGGCATTTGTAGATATTTTTGTATTCATCTCAGATGGCAAGTAAATTGTTAGAAAATGTCACAATAAATTTTGTTTTTGTATTAACCAGAGGAAAACATATTATAATTACCATTTAAATACGTGAACTTTGGTTTCCAAAGCATATAAAACAACTGGTTTCGTACTTGTGGATGGTGCTTAATTAATGCACCTTGTATTTGTGTGAGATCGTATTACAGGTACGTGATTGGCTACTCCATGGTTACGACCTTAGGTCAGATTATGACGGACTACTTTTCTTATTGTAATTTATCATCGATGCTTCAATGATGCGATTTAAAGACACAGATTACTGCAATCATTACTGTCATATCTTAGAAACCCGTTGTTCCTAAACGCATCTAACTTTGAAACAACTCATTGTAAGATAGATGGTATCTGACAGCAACTCGCGTAGTAATCTATCCAGGCAGTATCGTTTGTGTGATGTGATCTGAACGGCCGTGTGTATTCACGGTTGATGGTGTATGCAAACCCGTGTTTGGCGATATAACTCCATGTTGCTCACTCTGTTTGACAGTTGGTCCGATGTGAGAAGGCACACCGCAGAAGGACGTCGAGGGAGTAGAGCCCAACTGTGCTGAAACACTCAAAGGGTTCACCCATCCGGCTTAACCTGTTCAGCCTATCCTGAAATGAGTAAGCGAGTAAGTGAGTGAGTGAGTGTTTCAGAAACCGGTATTATCTACATTACAGCGTAAAAATCGCCCGGTCCATGAACACAAACCACGTGTTCATATCACAAGGAGGGATTACAGGTGCTGACGAAGACACCGAAAAGAGTGAGTGAGTTTAGTTTTCGCCGCCTTTTGCAATATGACGGCGGGCGCCACCAGATATGGGCTTCACACATGGTACCCATGTTGGGAATCGAACCCGGGTCTTCGGCGTGACGGGCAAACGCTTTAACCACTAGGCTAACACCCACCCCCCACCGAAAAGAACATCACGGCTAAATCCATCCTCGACTATCGAGAGTATTTCACCTTCAGTATTACCTCCCGTAGATTCATTTCTCAAGCCGATAATACTGACTCTCTCAGAATACTTCAGTATTACCTCCCGTATATTCATTTCTCAAGCCGATAATACTGACTCTCTCAGAATACTTCAGTATTACCTCCCGTATATTCATTTCTCAAGCCGATAATACTGACTCTCAGAATACTTCAGTTTCTCAAGCCGATAATACTGACTCTCTCAGAATACTTCAGATTACCTCCCGTACATTTCTCGCCGATAATACTGACTAATACCTCCGTATATTCATTTCTCAAGCCGATAATACTGACTCTCATCTCAGAATACTTCAGTATTACCTCCCGTAGATTCATTTCTCAAGCCGATAATACTGACTCTCTCAGAATACTTCAGTATTACCTCCCGTATATTCATTTCTCAAGCCGATAATACTGACTCTCTCAGAATACTTCAGTATTACCTCCCGTATATTCATTTCTCAAGCCGATAATACTGACTCTCTCAGAATACTTCAGTATTACCTCCCGTATATTCATTTCTCAAGCCGATAATACTGACTCTCTCAGAATACTTCAGTACAGTGAACGCAGAAACTTGGAACGGTGACAATAACTGTCTCATTCTGCTTGGGCTCAGAATCTGCCGACTCAGAATCATCAACATCTTTACCAATTATGTATATCTTCAGAAAACACTATGTACAATTCAATGATGTAGTGATTACTAATTCATAAACAGTATGCCCGCCCCGCACTGATGTAGTTGCTATGATATGTATGATACGGTAACATCTGTATAGTAATAGGTGCAGATTACTTCAGTCACGTATATTAGAAACAGGTTTGAATGATAAGTGATAATTTAGATTTATGTGACTTTTGTATATCACAAGCAAGTTTTCATTTGATATGTATCATGCATTATGTCATAATATCAAATAAAGTCACATTCTGAAATATCGCCGATAGACTATGAGCAAATGGCGGCCATTTTGAAATCCAAGATATTTCGTTGAATAAAATGGCAACGTCATTTGTTTTAATCAGTGGTGACATTGGGGTCAGGGGTATGAATTTGGTCTAAATATCAGTCCAGGTGGGTATATGTGTCTGAGTATAGTTTCACGCCGCCTTTATCAATATTCCAGCAATATCACGGTAGGGGGACACCAGAAATGGGCTTCACACATTGTACCCATGTGGGGAATCGAACCCAGTCTTCGGTGTGACGAGCGAACGCTTTAACCACTGGACTACCCCGCCAATGTGAATTACTACTCATTCTATTGTGCAACTGCTTGGCTAAATCACGTGTGTTGGGGGTATTATCACAGTACTTGCCAACAACACATCGGCCGCTTCATTGTAGACTTTCATATACTGACGTAAGACGAGGAAATGAAACGCGGGTGTCAGCAGGCGCCGAGTCCGCTCCCATCTTATCCCGTTAGAAAACAGCAGCCCCATTCCTAGCCACGGCATCCCCATCTCCATCGGCATCGAGATGTAGCGGCTGTGAGGCTTCGGTTCTGTTGAGAGCATGTAGAACATCATACATAGGTTTGATTAAGGATAACGGTCAGACTCCGGTTGGTTGGGATTCTTTCGAAATTGATTAAATGTTTGATTATTTTTTTTTTTTTAAAGTTTGCTGGTTAAAACGAAATTGTCAGCCTAAAAAACTTAGTTTCTCTCTGTTGGGCACATCGCTCTGAAGATAACACCCGTAGAGATCCGGGTTAGAATTGGTCTTCAGCAAACCATGTCGTTAGCGACGACTAACGGGATCAGGTGGTCAGGCTCGCTGACATGTCATCGAATCCCAGTTGACTAGATCGATGTTCATGCTGTTGATCCCTGGATTGTCTGGTCCAGACTCTATTATTTACAGACCGCCGCCATATAGCTGGAATATTGCTGAGTGCGGCGTAAAACTAAACTCACTCACTCACTCTAACATTAATGATACAGTTA
Organism: Haliotis rubra; assembly: GCF_003918875.1. NCBI lineage: Eukaryota > Metazoa > Mollusca > Gastropoda > Lepetellida > Haliotidae > Haliotis > Haliotis rubra. Next base: position 124,911 of record NW_025765145.1, on the reverse strand, counting down.
CCTGAAGACCTGAGGATACGTTTGACCGTGTCCGGATGATGGACAACGATGAAGGGCAGGAGGGAGCCTGTCCACACCCGCACAAACAGGGGGGAACCTTTTGACGAGGTCCAGGTTGTAGGCAATTCCTTCTTCGTTTGGACCCGGATACTACATGGAATTAATACAAAACTTCAGGAAAACGTGTGCGGCAATACATAATGTTTGAATACTAAATTACACTTAGTACACAAGATACTGGAGCACTGAAACATTTGACATTACCAGCCCGTTCATCTTTATTCATTCGGCAAATACTGGCTAATTTGCAGTCACCGAATGCTTGTGTAAATGATAAATGGTTAAATAACACTGTGCGCGAGTACATGATTTAATGTTATTTAGAAATTTTAGAACCTGTTCCGAAACACATATTAAACATATTTAGCAGTATTTGGGAATCTGTATTGTAATCTTTGAGATATAACTCATAAACTTATATCTTGCAAACTTGTTTTCGTTATGTAGCTAGTATTTTGTAATCAGGTTGCAGGCGGTCTTGTGTCATGAAATACCTCATTGGCAAAATAGCGCTCCGTTTTACTAGTAGTCTAGTAATCATAAAATCAAAGATATCTGAGCCCGTGATGATCCGGGTTAGACTTGGTCTTCAGGAACGAGATCGGGTGGTCAGTCTCGCTGACTGTTGATACATGCCACCGTATGCCATCGATTGTGTAGATCGATGCTCGCATCATCAATCACTAGATTGTATGGTCCAGACTCGGTATGACATCATATAGACCGCTGTCACAAACCTTGAATACTGCCGATTGCGGCGTTAAACAACAAACAAGACATGTGAATAGGTTTCCGGCAATCCCTGCAGTCATGAGAAGGGACTGCACCAGATTGTCAGGTTTGCTGACGTGGTTGATATTAATGCTATTCAACAGCGTAGGTCGCTGCACTGGGTTGATGGTTCAGATGAACAGCTCTGGTACAGCTGGGATATTGTTACGTGCGGCGTAAAACAACAAACTAACAAACCTTGTGAAGATTGCCATATATGTAGCTGTAGTCTCCCTCCCCTGGACAGCGATGAAATAGCTGTCGTAATTTCCACAACCGTACACATGCCCATACACATTTAAGCAGAACGTATCCGACTGCTATCCCTAGCACTATATGCCACGCACATAGATCGGTGTTGAACATCACTAGGCACGTCACACAGATCCAGTGGGATACACCAGAATGACAAAACTCGGCTGTCTCAGCGTATGTGTGAATCAATGTGTCTGTCACGTACAACTGTTGGCGGTCACGCAGAGTCTGTTATAACGTTGTTAACATTTGGACGTCACCGGGCGCAAAACTGGGATTCTTGTACTTAATTGACAGAATGCAATATATGCTGAACACTACAGTTTACTTAAACTGTAATCAATACACGCTTCTAACTAAAACAGCATGGCATGTAATGAATGGTCGTGTGTCACAAAACTGTCTCAGTGTGGTTCTTGATGTCACGGTGAAGCCTAAAGTCAGGTTTGTTTGTTTGTTTAACGCCACACTCAGCAATATTCAAGCTATATAACAGCGATTTGTAGAAAATCGAGTATGGATCAGACAATTCAGTGATTGACATAATGAGCATCGACCTACGCAATTGGGATACGATGACATGTGTCAACCAAGTCAGCGAGTCTGACCTACCGATCCCCTCCTTACTTATTCGATTGCTTTTTGTCATGAAAATGTCTTGAAATATACACTACTGACCAAAAGAAAGTGTCTATCACATCGTGAGGTAGAGTGAAGTTCTGAGATTTAAATTTTCAAATGGCAAGGTAAAATTATGAGGATTCGCAATCTTAATTTCACTTTATTTGATTTACTTTTTTGTTTAAAGTGAAATTCATCGGTACGTTTTCACCGCAAACAGACTATAGGTTGAATTATTATTGCAGATTGCTTACAGTTAGGATTTTCTCGGAAGTAAGTGCATTTTGTAAAGATGAATGTATTTCTGTGCTTCCTAGTTCTGATTCAGAGTGGGTGAGTGAGTGAGTTAGGTTTAATCTTTCTTTGAACAGTTATCCAGTATATGAAACCCGTGAAGATGCGGGTTAGAATTGGTCTTCAGGAAACCATGCTCGTCGTAAGAGGCAACTAACGGGATCGGGTGGTCAGGCTCGCTGACTTGGATGACACATGTCATCGGTTCCCAGTTGCGTAAATCGTTGCTTATGCTGTTGATCACTGGATTGTCTGGTCCAGACTCGATAATTACAGACCTCCGCCATATAGCTGGAATAGTGCCGAGTGCGGCCTAAAACGACAAACCAACCAACCAGCCGATATATCACGGTGTCAGCTTCAAGGACATACCGAGGTTATGCAGGCTTCAGGTGTTTACCAGTTTACCACCAGCCCCGGTGTTAACAAACCTCCAAACATATCAGAGGCGAACCGGTTTGAACCGACCATAGATTTCTAGCATTTGCCAGGGAGACTTGAACCGACCATAGATTTCTCGCATGTCCCAGGGAGACTTGAACCGACCATAGATTTCTAGCATGTCCCAGGGAGACTTGAACCGACCATAGATTTCTAGCATTTGCCAGGGAGACTTGAACCGACCATAGATTTCTAGCATGTCCCAGGGAGACTTGAACCGACCATAGATTTCTAGCATGTGCCAGGGAGACTTGAACCGACCATAGATTTCTAGCATGTGCCAGGGAGACTTGAACCGACCATAGATTTCTAGCATGTGCCAGGGAGACTTGAACCGACCATAGATTTCTCGCATGTCCCAGGGAGACTTGAACCGACCATAGATTTCTAGCATGTGCCAGGGAGACTTAAACCGACCATAGATTTCTAGCATGTCCCAGGGACACTTGAACCAACCATAGATTTCTAGCATGTCCCAGGGAGACTTGAACCGACCATAGATTTCTAGCATGTCCCAGGGAGACTTGAACCGACCATAGATTTCTAGCATGTCCCAGGGAGACTTGAACCGACCATAGATTTCTAGCATGTCCCAGGGAGACTTGAACCGACCATAGATTTCTAGCATGTCCCAGGGAGACTTGAACCGGCCATAGATTTCTAGCATGTCCCCGGGAGACAACTCTTCTTAGAGAACTACAACCTGTCATCCAAGCCCCAAATCCAACTTAGTAACAGTTGTATAATAACATAACGCCCTTGCACATCGAGGATGACGTCAGGCTGGAATGTGAATATCCCAGTCCATGCATGTCTTTCATATAATCCTATTTGTATATTTTAATCAGACACTCTATGACATGTCCTTTAATTAATGTAAGCTTATTGAGAGTAGACAACAAATGAACAGCCGGCCTCCCATGTCATGCGTTGACAACATCTGGAGCCTTCAGTCTTTTTCATACACAAATTAGTTTATTGTTTAATTTATTATCACTTTACTGTAGCGGGAACAACCATAAACTTAATCAAAGATATTTATATGAATATACCCATACTTTAATTAAAATGCCAACGGAAATAAATGATCAAAAGTGAACGGATGCTCTACTGTATTATAATTTCTACATTTATTTACGCGGTGACATATCTGATGTTATTGACTATGATATTGCGATGACGTTACATTAGTTTTTCAAATAACAGTAGTGATGATGAAGCAAACAACTTTATAGACAACTTCTTGCAAAATGGGAGATGGTGTGTGTGTGTGTGTGTGTGTGTTAGTGTTAGCCTAGTGGTTAAAGCGTTCGCTTGTCAATCCGAAGACCCGGGTTCGATTCCCCACATGGGTTCAATGTGTGAAGCCTATTTTTTGGTGTCCCCGCCGTGATATTGCTGGAATATTGCTAAAAGTGGCATAAAACCAAACTTACTCACTCACTCATGCTTACTGCACAAAGCGACATTTCAGTGTAGATTCTTACACTGTTTTCAAAGTTGATAAAAGTGTATAGCATTTAGCTTGATAACGGTGTAAGAATCTACGCCAAAACGTCCCTCTATATAATAAACAAGTTCTTATCCCTGAAGTTATATACTTCAGTATTGACTCACCAGCTGCTAGAGTGCTGATCAAACAAACAGTGGTGATGAGTTCACACCCGAGGTGAGTCACTGACTATTATTGTGATGATTTGGATGACCATCGGTCAGACCCTGTAATCAGTGAATGAGTGAGTGAGTTTAGTTTTACGCCGCACTCAGCAATATTCCAGCTATATGGCGGCGGTCTGTAAATAATCGAGTCTGGACCCGACACTCCAGGGAACAACAGCTTGAGCATCGATCTACGCACTTGGGAACTGATGACATGTGTCAACCAAGTCAGCAAGCCTGACCACCCGATCCCGCTAGTCGCCTCTTACGACAAGCATGGGTTACTGAAGATCAATATTCTAACCCGGATCTTCACGGGTTGGCCCTGCGATGAAGTATGAAGATCTGAACAATAGGTACATGTGTAGACCATCTGGTAACTCATACTGTAGACAGCCTCCATAGTCTAGTGGACAGGGCCACCTTCAGGAGAGTGGTAGGTCCATGGTTGGATCCCATGGCAGCATCATGGATACTTGTTGATACCTTGCCTGGCGCTCAGCATGAAGAATGAAGAAATGTATGTCATAAATGTATCTTTAACTATACATAAATGTATTTTATAAACATCAAATACATAATACAAAGATACAGATGGCTCGAATTCATGACACTAAGCGCGGTGGGGTAGCCTAGTGGTAAAAGCGTTCGCTAGTCACACGAAAGACCAGGTTCAATACTCCACATAGGCAAAATGTGTGAAGCCCTTTTCTGGTTTCCCCACTGTAATATTGCTGGAATATTGCCAAAACAGAGTAAAACTGAACTCACTCACTCACTCACTCACTCACTCATATGACATTAAATACATTGTTGCAGCTACAATATGAGTGTCATGTTATATTGACGATGTCTTGACAGTGTTAGCAAGAGCGTCATGTTATTGACGATGTCTTGACAGTGTTAGCATGAGTGTCATGTTATTGACGATGTCTTGACAGTGTTAGCATGAGTCATGTTATTGACGATGTCTTGACAGTGTTAGCATGAGAGTCATGTTATTGACGATGTCTTGACAGTGTTATCATGAATGTCATGTTATTGACGATGTCTTGACAGTGTTAGCATGAGAGTCATGTTATTGACGATGTCTTGACTGTGTTAGCATGAGAGTCATGTTATTGACGATGTCTTGACAGTGTTAGCATGAGCGTCATGTTATTGACGATGTCTTGACAGTGTTAGCATGAGTCATGTTATTGACGATGTCTTGACAGTGTTAGCATGAGAGTCATGTTATTGACGATGTCTTGACAGTGTTAGCATGAGTGTCATGTTATTGACGATGTCTTGACAGTGTTAGCATGAGTCATGTTATTGACGATGTCTTGACAGATGTCTATTATTGACGATGTGTTGACAGTGTTAGCATGAGCGTCATGTTATTGACGATGTCTTGACAGTGTTAGCATGAGAGTCATGTTATTGACGATGTCTTGACAGTGTTAGCATGAGTGTCATGTTATTGACGATGTCTTGACAGTGTTAGCATGAATGTCATGTTATTGACGATGTCCTGACTGTGTTATCATGAATGTCATGTTATTGACGGTGTCTTGACAGTGTTAGCATGAATGTCGTGTTATTGATGATGTCTTGACAGTGTTAGCATGAGTGTCATGTTATTGATGATGTCCTGACAGTGTTAGCATGAGTGTCATGTTATTGACGATTTCTTGAATGTGTGTAGCATGAATGTCATGTTATTGACGATGTCTTGACAGTGTTAGCATGAGTGTCATGTTATTGATGATGTCTTGACAGTGTAAGCATGCGAGAGTCATGTTAATAACGCTGTCTTGAATGTGTTAGCATGAGCGTCATGTTATAGACGATGTCTTGACAGTGTTAGCATGAGTGTCATGTTATTGACGATGTCATGACAGTTTTAGCATGAGAGCGTTTTTAGTGTATCACATCCTGGTTTGCTCAGACTTCTCTTGAACTGACTTCCAGGAAATCTTGCAAAAGTGTTGCATTAGTTGAACTTTATAAGGTAATTTGTCTTATTTTGCTGACCCATTTTGTGAATTTAATATACTCACAAAAACTGCACCATCTACCGGAGTGCATTATTTCAACTTACTATAGCACATGTGTGCAGACCATACTGTTATTGTCAAACTTTAAACAATTAAGAAAAACTTCAACAATTTGTACAAAATAATACATAATTTATTTATATCTGTTTTTACAATATGCAAATAATATCTTCACCAAGACATCAAGTTTTCTCAGCGGTTATCAGTCTCCTGATGAGGGGTATCAACTTGTCCTCTGAAAAAACAACAATTGAGAGATCTTTCAAAAATGAAAGGATAGCCACAAGCACTGAGCAAGTCGTTTTTCATATTTAATCAATTATTCTGACCAGGAACAACTGTTTGAATAGTGCTAAAATTTATGCTAAACTCCAAAGCTTTGATCCACACTGAGTTACAAACCTTTCAGATCTAGAGCTGGTTCTTCAAGTTTTTTCTGTAACATGTCTGCCAGTAAGTATCGGAGTTCCTTGAATATAACACCTGTCTTGGCCTTTGCCTGAAAAAGGAGATCAGATATTGACTCTAACGAGGAAAGTTATGGTCCACATAAATCACACAGTACACAGAACCAAAATGTGAGAGATCAGGAATATTTTGGTGTATATTATTAGTCTGACAGCTGTTAGTCTACATCACGTACTTTGTGTACCCCTCTGACCAGTGTAAATTGGCTCATCCCGATGGCCGAGGGTAATTATCGGCCCGATAATCGTATTACATCCCTTTGCTGGCTTTTCATCCAATCAGGTGCCTACGCTGGGAAGTTGAGCTTACTAATCACAAGGCTTCTACCATAACTCACTTCTGCTTATTTTATATAACCAATTAAACTTGGCAACACAGTTGTTGCAGAGGTACCCCCAAAGAGGTAGAAGATGTTCTTGCATATATTTATGAAGGTTTCAGACCTGTCAATTTGTTTGTATGACTTTTTCCCTAAATCTGAGTTGCACAGTGAGCAAACCTTCGTGGCTGTGACTGCCATCTTTGTTGAAACTGGCAAGCTCGGTTGTAACGGCTTATCTGATTGGCTACTGTGAGAAGGCAAAGCCAGCAAAGGGAGGTAATACCAATTATCAGGACGAGCCGTAGATGCATCCAGGGAACTAGTGGAGATTTATCGGAACTTATACACTGGAGATTATCAAGGATGGAATACACATTACCTTTCAGAAAGTGGCAAAATGCAATATATGTCATATTTGGGGTTACACTTTTACAGGAAGTACACATGCAAGTTACTTTTGGGTTGGGTCCCATTTGGGATTGTAACCCACACTCTCAGATTGAGGCATCTAATCACAAACAGAAAGTCGGCGATCTCATCCATTCAGTCACTGCGGTTTCCACAAAATGGAAGTTGGACAATTGGTAGTCTCAATCACATACTTTGTGTACCCCTCTGATGAGTGTTCAGTGCCCTTTTAGAAAGTTGTTAAATGTTATATTTGGGATGACACTTTTTCAGGAAGAAATATGGAACCAATGAGCAAAGGTATGGAGCAGACAAACCAAGAATACTAATCAATGTATACCTGGGATTTGAACCATCTACCTGCAGTTGTCATGGTTACGGCACACATCAATGTACAGTTAGTGATGGCACCTAGGATATGCATCCTCCTGAAAAGTGCAGAGACATTGTTGCCATGGTACTGACCTTGAACTGTATCCAGGTATCTATGGAGACGGCCTGCTGAGTGTGCTGTACATCCATGTCCCCCCCGAACAGCATGAGGGGGTAGGAGGAGGTGAGGGTGGAGTCGCGGAGGTACACCCGGGACAGCTTCACCTGCATGGGGGGCAACTCTTACATATCAAACACGGTTCACTCTGTGACTCATGTTTTATTGTGGCGGCGTGTAGTCCTGTGCATAGAGCTCAGGTCACAAATCAGTTGAAGTTAAGCAACCATTGGCACAGAGAGTCCTTGGATGGGTGACCGTGTTTGGCAGCTTGACTCCTCAGAGGTTCTAGGACTTCAGTCCTGCCCCAAAACGACACATGTGTGATACATGTGGTCTCACCCCAGGCAAGTAAGTTTGTTCATGAATTGCCTTTGTTCACCAAGCAGTGAATGGGTACCCGGTGGGATAAGTCATGTAACTGTTAACCTTCTAGTGCCTCACTGGCAGCTTGGGTTATCCAGGATAATAATGCGTTAGCACAGTGAGCATGCACAAGTGCAGGGAAACAGGCACTTCATAAATAGCCATTATTATTGTTAAAGATTGGAGTGAAACTAGCAGGCTTTCTGCCATCAGCACATACCAAATTTGTCTTTATAACAAAAAGGTGAAAGTTATGGATGTCAGCTTCTTTATATGAGAAACATGATGTTTTGGAGCATATTCTTACACCATCATAAAGTGCCTGGAGTATATCAGCAGCAAAGGTATACTCTAAAACGTTAAGTTCCACATATTACAGAAACTCACATCCATAACTTTCCCCTATATGTGTATCACTTCTAAATGACCTTCAAAGACTGTTAAAAACAAGTATATAGAATGTATGTTCCAGCTATATGGCGGTGGTCTGTAAAGAATTCAGTCTGGACCATTTCAGCTTACACATTGCAAGGTGACTAGAATTGGAGGAAAACTGAGAAACATAAATACTACACCGTACAACATTTTCTACTGACCTTTTCTAGATAGACAAGCCATCCATTAGCCTGGAGGAACCTGTTGACTGAGGACGGATGTATCTGTGCAATTCCCTGCGATGTCTCGGCAAGGCAAACAATCTTCTCTGGATTGGCTGCAGCGTCCACCGCCGGAGTGAAGCTGATCTTGGCCACGCTGGGGTACAGCCCAGCAGTGATGACCGCTCGGACTACTGCAATGGTGTCCGAGTTGAGGCCCTGGTCGATGGTGGTGCTGCTGCTAATATCAAGTACGTCAGGCCTCTTTCCTGTCGGCCTCCGCACACTCGACATGGTGATGTTCTCAAAACCAATTGAGGTCACAAGCTTCACAAGGTCGTTCTTCACATTCTGGAACAACATCAATACCTCTTGTAATTCTACCTGCCATTCCAATAGCCTTTCCATTGTCACATCTCACCTAAACAGATATTGAGGGGATGTTGTTTTTTTGCCACAGTCTGCACTATCCTAGCTATACCGCTGTTCATATTATCTCTGAACTGAGTCTGGGTAATGCAAATAAGGAGTCAATAGGACTTGGAGCGTCGGGAGAGTGTGGTCACAGCTTTTCACTCATCTCTAAAACAAGGGCTGTGGTACTGAGATTGATTGCCATGGTGATAGACAGACAACAACACAAATAGGTTTACCGAGGGTATCACTTGGAATTACTGTCTACTCTAGGTATCATTTACACTCAGGGCTATCTACACTGGGCACTATCCACATTAAGCACTATCACTACCCACGGAGAGTGCTATCAACACTAAGCACTATCCATGCAAAGTGTTATCAGTATCAACACTAAGCGCTATCCACACTAAGCGCTATCAACACTAAGCACTATCCACATTAAGCATTATCCATGCAAAGTGCTACCAACACTAAGCACTATCCACACTAAGCACTATCCCCATTAAGCATTATCCACGCAAAGTGCTATCAATACTAAGCGCTATCCACACTAAGCACTATCCCCATTAAGCATTATCCACGCAAAGTGCTATCAATACTAAGCGCTATCCACACTAAGCACTATCCACATTAAGCATTATCCATGCAAAGTGCTATCAATACTAAGCGCTATCCACACTAAGCACTATCCACATTAAGCATTATCCACGCGCAAAGTGCTATCAATACTAAGCGCTATCCACACTAAGCACTATCCACATTAAGCATTATCCACGCAAAGTGCTATCAATACTAAGCGCTATCCACACTAAGCACTATACACATTAAGCATTATCCACGCAAAGTGCTACCAACACTAAGCACTATCCACACTAAGCACTATCCACATTAAGCATTATCCACGCAAAGTGCTATCAATACTAAGTGCTATCAATACTAAGCACTATCCACACTAAGCACTATCCACACTAAGCACTATCCACATTAAGCATTATCCACATTAAGCATTATCCACGCAAAGTGCTACCAACACTAAGCACTATCCACATTAAGCACTATCCCCATTAAGCATTATCCACGCAAAGTGCTACCAACACTAAGCACTATCCACACTAAGCACTATCCACGCAAAGTGCTATCAATACTAAGCGCTATCCACACTAAGCACCATCCACACTAAGCACTATCCACATTAAGCATTATCCACGCAAAGTGCTATCAATACTAAGCGCTACCCACACTAAGCACTATCCACATTAAGCATTATCCACGCAAAGTGCTATCAATACTAAGCGCTATCCACACTAAGCACTATCCACATTAAGCATTATCCATGCAAAGTGCTACCAACACTAAGCACTATCCACACTAAGCACTATCCCCATTAAGCATTATCCACGCAAAGTGCATCAATACTAAGCGCTATCCACACTAAGCACTATCCACATTAAGCATTATCCACGCAAAGTGCTATCAATACTAAACGCTATCCACATTAAGCACTATCCACGCAAAGTGCTACCAACACTAAGCACTATCCACACTAAGCACTATCCACATTAAGCATTATCCACGCAAAGTGCTATCAACACTAAGCGCTATCCACACTAAGCACTATCCACATTCAGCACTATACATCCAAAGTGCTATCAATACTAAGCACTATCTACATTAAAGGCCGGGGTTCAAACCTATACACAGATAGGGAGTGGCCTCCTTGACTTGTCAAAGCTGTCTTTTGATGCAAAGCAATGCAGTATTCAAGTACATTCAATAAAATATCTCAATATTGACTTCAGGGTGATATTAAGGCTGATATTAAGTCATAGTATAAAGAAGTATATTATGAAGACTCACTTCAAAAAGTATGGATTCAGAGAGTCTACAAAACATACATTTTGAAAATATATTTCTCATTTTTAAATCCAGATTTGAATTCTCACTGTGTCAGTCAGGTGGCCAGAGGAGGTGCGTTTCCATAGAAACAAGCCTTGGAGTGGGGGAAATGTTTCATTCAGGGTTTCATATTTCAGGCAGACTGGGAAAATGCCACTAAGCACTATCCACACAAAGTGCTATCAACACTAAGCATTATCAACACTAAGCACTATCCACACAAAGTGCTATCAACTCTAAGCACTATACACACTATCCATGCAAAGAGCTATCAACACTAAGCATTATCAACACTAAGCACTATCCACACAAAGTGCTATCAACACTAAGCATTATCAACACTAAGCATTATCAACACTAAGCACTATCCACACAAAGTGCTATCAACTCTAAGCACTATACACACTATCCATGCAAAGTGCTATCCACACTAAGAACTATCCATGCAAAGTGCTATCAACACTAAGCACAATCCACATTAAGCACTATCCACACAAAGCGCTATTATCAACACTAAGCACTATCAACACCCAGCACTATCCCACCCCTGCACTATCCTTGTGGTAATAATGTGTTACTGTGGACCAACCAGTTCCCAGTGAAGGGTTTGTTCCACATACCTCAATGTCCATCAAGGTGTTCCTCTTCAGGAAGTTATGGCTACAGTAGGAGTGTTCTGCTTGTCTCCCTTGGCTCCGAGCTGACACCCACCTGAGCAAACACAAGCAGATTTAGAAAACACATGAATACATCCTTCCAGGGTTTAACCTCGACTCACAAACCTGGGGGTCCAGGGAACGCCTAATTATTAGTTTTAAGGGTCCTTGCTGGCAATGTTAGGGTCTTGTGAAGTAATGGTGTAGAGAACTGTACGTTTTGATAATTTGTTTAGAGCCTGGAATGAATCCTTGATCATGTGAACTGACGGGTCAAATGATGCAAGTAACTGCTTTGAAGAAACAGCCAAACACTGAATATAGTCCTGGATGTGTTGTGGGTAAAGTGAATGATATTGTGAGTCCCTCTAGACGCAGTGAATTTTTGTTTTGCATCCTTTCTCTACATTTTGGGTACTGGACGCACATCTGCGTGTCGAGTAAAACCCAGGACCTAGATTTTCGAAGCTCTCTTAGCGCTAAGATAGTCGTAAGTTAATGTATGGCACTTACGACTATCTTAGCGCTAACAGAGCTTCGAAAATCTAGGCACTGATCCTTCACATTGCCAACAGACACATATTTATATGTGTACATTTGAAAAGTAAAAGCAGTACATCATTTTGTACTCGTTTTGTTGAGTCAAAATTACACTGACATTGCAAGGCAAGGTCATATTCCAAGTCATTTACAATTATCAAAATCTAAAGGGCATTGTAAAGGTAATTAAACAAATAGAGACATCTACCTACAGCTGAGTTTGTCATTCGGACAGGGCAAGACTGTACTGAAGGACTGGATCTTCCATATACAAGCATGGAGCAGTTGAAGTATTAACTGAGAGCCACTAACTCTTACCCTTCAAAGGCTTTGTAGACTGTCAGATGGTCAGAACAGGCTATGGACATTGCCCTTTTAGCTGTGTCAGCAAGATCACGTTTGCCGAGTGGAACAACAAACGGTGATTTCTCAGTCATTGATGCTGCAATTACTGCCTGAAAAAATATTCACATGTTCAGCAGAGCAATGTTGTTACATTGTGACACTTCTGAACTCAAACTATACATATTACAGGAACTTTGAAACACAGAATTCTAAAAGATGTAGCATGAGAGTGTCTGTAGCTGTGTTGTGTAAGCTATACACCAATAAGTTAAAACAGACATTCTAAGATGCCTAGCGGTTAGAACAATCGAAAAAAAAATACATTATCAGACAATAAAGGTATAGTTTTTTGATGACGTAACAGTTGAATGACGTTATCCCTTCACTGCGCCATTCTAGTGTGCCCCCTCGTAATCGAACCATTTTACATTACGTCACAATGTAAGCGACGTCACGATGCATGTCAGTTGTCATCGCCTCGTACGGCCTCCTACAGTAAACTACACCGTTGCATCCAGTTTCTTGGTTTGCTGTTGCTTCACGCAGCTAACATCACTGGTGGAAACATTACGTTTATGTATTACAACGGTTAAAATGTGTCATTTCGACTCACAAGTTTTCAGCGACACGGTAAGGTTCGTAATGTTTACATTCCCACAATGCAATTGTGGAATGTCGCTGACTACTCAACTTCCTCTTGATGTACTGATCTAAACTTACGCTTTCGGTAGTAGAAATGCAACGTTCATATTGCCCCATATGGTTTACGTTAATGAGAGATGTAATTAAAATAATTCAGAGAAGATATTTAATCTGAACGTGAAACCGTTATCAAACTGTTATCATTTGTTTTTTCTGGTAACGTTACGTCTTAACGTAGGGGCAGACACATCAATAGAACAGCGTGCCAGTTAGCCCTGTCGCGAGGATTCTTAATTTAGGTCACCGACACCGTTGTTTGTTTTCTGCCTTAAATTAATCGTAATTATCTTTAGAAAGAATTAAATTTGGCATCTTAGAAAGAAATACACTTTCGCCCTACCACCATGTATGGTTTAATAAAACACACTTTAAGCCCTGAACTATTATAACGTTAAAGCACTCGGACGCAAGCGTCCTCGTGCTTTAACTATAATAATTCAGGGCAAAAGTGTGTTTTATTACACTATACATGGTGGTAGAGCGAAGTGTATTTCTTAAGTAAAGCGGCCTTCACACGGCAAACTAGTTTAAGAGTGTGAACATTCCAACAACCCGCCACCAACACCAATTTCAGAGTTGTCAAACTGTTGTCGAGAAATAGGATCGGTCTCTATTCTCACCAACTTTTCCATCCAACTTTCAGGGTTGTCAAACTCAAGTTTGACGAGTGAAGTATTGTCAAACTCGTGTTGCTCAGAAACAACCCATCGCAGTCAACGAAATTGTAATGTGACCGCACCAATAGAGACATGGCGCTCAAATGACACGTAAGTTTGACAACACGTGTTTGACGTGTGAAAATGCGAACTTGACAACTTTTAAAATTTCAACGTGTTGTCAAACTTTAGTTTACCATGTGAAGGCCGCTTAACACTACCCTGTTTGTCATCTGACTGTCATATCAGTAACACTGCCCTTTGAAACTAGGTTCATGTGGTGCTTAACGCTGCACTCAGCAATATTCCAGCTATATGACGGTGATCTGTAAATAATCATGTCTGGACCTGACAATCTAGTGATTGACATCATGCGTATCTACGTATTTAGGACATGATGACAGGTCTAATACAAAACAGTGAGCCTATTACTGTTAGTTGTCTCTTATGACAAACATTGGTTGCTGAAAGCCAATTCTGACCCAGATCTTCATGGGTTCTGAAACACTGGTAGGGCAGACTGAAAGAATCAGTCATCAGAAATATCTTCCAAGGAAGAATTATTAACAATTATCAGTGTGAAAACTAAACCCTGGTTTTGTGATGAATATGTTACTTGAGTATCAAGTCAAACCAGGCTCTCAGTAGCCATCTAGTTAAAGATGGAAATTCTGCACCTACCACTTGCTCCAAACATCCAAAGATGGATGCAAATATGAGCATCTTGCCGATGCGGACATGTACTGGGAGGGCAGCCAGGTGGTGGCCCAGGGGAGTGAGGCTGCCCCCCTCTAAGTCACACGCCCCCACATCCTGTAGGAGGGTCAGGGCTCTGGACACAACAACAGACTGAGGGGGGTCCATAGCACGGCATAGGAACTCAACGGGCTTGCCAAACTTGCATTTCTGAAATAGGTAATGATAAACATGGTACCTCTCCTCACAACGATGAACAGCCTATAGCTCCAACCATATGTTTTGATATAAGAACATGTGGGTTCTTCAGTCGTATGGAATATGGTGTTATGCCATTCTTACCAATATTCCTGCCATACTACAGTGGAGTCACCGCTACCAAACCTCTAACTGAAACTATGCACAGGTCTTCTGTCCTCTTCTCCTCCATCATTAACCAGAGACATCAGTGATGTCAGCTGTTCCACTGATGCATTCATGGTTTTCTAGTGTGTTTGTATGAGGTATAAGTGAGGTTCTAGCGTGTTTGGATGAGGTATAAGTGAAGTTCTAGCGTGTTTGTATGAGGTATAAGTGAGGTTCTAGCGTGTTTGTAAGAGATAAGTGAGGTTCTAGCGTGTTTGTATGAGGTATAAGTGAGGTTCTATCGTGTTTGTATGAGGTATAAGTGATGTTCTAGCGTGTTTGTATGAGGTATAAGTGAGGTTCTAGCATGTTTGTATGAGGTATAAGTGATGGTCTTAAAAGTGAAGTTCCTAGCATGTTTGGATGAGGTGCATAAGTGCGTGTTTGTATGAGGTATAAGTGATGTTATAGCGTGTTTGTATGAGGTATAAGTGATGGTCTAGCGTGTTTGGATGAGGTATAAGTGATGGTCTAGCGTGTTTGTATGAGGTATAAGTGATGTTCTAGCGTGTTTGTATGAGGTATAAGTGAAGTTCTAGCGTGTTTGTATGAGGTATAAGTGAAGTTCTAATGTGATTGTATGAGGTATAAGTGAGGTTCTAGCGTGTTTGTATGAGGTATAAGTGATGTTCTAACGTGTTTGTATGAAGTATAAGTGAAGTTCTAACGTGTTTGTATGAGGTATAAGTGAGGTTCTAGGCGCGGTTTGTATGAGGAGGTATAAGTGATGTTCTAACGTGTTTGTATGAGGTATAAGTGAAGCGTGTTTGATGAGTTATAAGTGAAGTTCTAGCGTGTTTGTATGAGGTATAAGTGATGTTCTAGCGTGTTTGTATGAGGTATAAGTGATGTTCTATCGTGTTTGTATGAGGTATAAGTGATGTTCTAGTGTGTTTGTATGAGGTATAAGTGAGGTTCTAGCGTGTTTGTATGAGGTATAAGTGATGGTCTAGCATGTTTGTATGAGGTATAAGTGATGTTATAGCGTGTTTGTATGAGGTATAAGTGATGTTCTAGCGTGTTTGGATGAGGTATAAGTGATGGTCTAGCGTGTTTGTATGAGGTATAAGTGATGTTCTAGCATGTTTGTATGAGGTATAAGTGATGTTCTAGCGTGTTTGTATGAGGTATAAGTGATGTTCGCAGGGGGTTCTGATGAGGTATCAAGTATCAGTGATACTAGACTGTTCCCATATTGCATCAAGGATGTTCTTAGGTGTTCCTATGATGTATCAGTGATGTTGTCGGGTGTCCCTATGAAGTATTAATGGAGTTCTAAGGTGTTCCTATGATGTATGAGTGATGTTCTGGGGTGTTCCTATGATGTATCAATGGAGTTCTAAGGTGTTACTATGATGTATCAGTGATGTTCTAAGGTGTTCCAATGATGCATAAGTCATGCCATCTACCATGATATTGAGGCACAGTTCTTCCAGTGGAACCCTCAGCAGCTCGGGAACAGTAAAGGGACGGAAGTTCTCATACCTGGAAAATATCACATACCATGATGAGGAGAAAGATTGTGACACTGAATCACGTATGAATTCACAGGTATAACTTAGGTATGGATAGAACTATTTACAGGCATGAATCAGAACGACTACAGTTTCTTTTCATGTATGGTATAGTGGCGAACTTACATTTGTTTAGTATACAGCCGGAAGCAGAAGCCCTCCTGGACACGACCTGCTCGACCTTGGCGCTGCTTGGCGTTGGCTTTACTGATGAAAACTTCCTCGAGGGAACTCATCTGACTGGACTCAATGTACCTGGGACAGAAAAAACACTTACATACTACATGATAAACATAACACTTCCTCCAACTAGCTCATCTAGGACAGAAACACCACTTACATACTACATGATAAATATAACACTTCCTCCAAGGAGCTGATCTGGGACAGAAACACCACTTACATACTACACGATAAACATAACACTTCCTCCAACTAGCTGATCTTGGACAGAAACACCACTTACATACTACACGATAAATATAACACTTCCTCCAAGGAGCTGATCTGGGACAGAAACACCACTTACATACTACACGATAAACATAACACTTCCTCCAAGGAGCTGATCTGGGACAGAAACACCACTTACATACTACACGATAAACATAACACTTCCTCCAAGGAGCTGATCTGGGACAGAAACACCACTTACATACTACATGATAAACATAACACTTCCTCCAAGGAGCTGATCCGGTACAGAAACAACACTTACATTACATACTACTTCCTGAATGGAGCTGATCCGGTAAAAACAACATACGACACTTCATAACACTTCCTCCAAGGAGCTGATCTGGGACAGAAACACCACTTACATACTACATGATAAACATAACACTTCCTCCAAGGAGCTGATCCGGTACAGAAACAACACTTACATACTACACGATAAACATGACACTTCCTGAATGGAGCTGATCCGGTACAGAAACAACACTTACATACTACACGATAAACATAACACTTCCTACAAGGAGCTGATCTGGGACAGAAACACCACTTACATACTCCACGATAAACATGACACTTCCTGCAAGGAGCTGATCTGGTACAGAAACAACACTTACATACTACACGATAAACAAAACACTTCCTCCATGGAACTCATTTGTCTGCACTCTATGTACCTGGGACAGAAAAAACCCACCTGTTCTCTAAAATGCTTAGGTTTTATCAAAGAATACAAACTGTCAGTTGGACAACAAATAGTTCAAGAAACAAAGTTTTATTGTTTTCATGACTGAAAAAACATTTAGGCCACCAAGAATATCCAATGGTCGTACTCTCACTAAGCTAAAACCTTTGAGGCATGGCAGGGTTACCTCACATAGACTTATTATAAGTCTGGTTCTCAGATAAAACTAAACACTACCAAATCATACTGACATAAAAGCAGGGGTGTAAATATACATTCAAAATATTAGCCAAACACAGAAATTCAGACATCATTCCTTCTCCCTTACCTAATGACCATGATTGAGTACTTACCTTTCATATTTCATTTATTTCACATCAAAATTATCGAATAGGAGCACAGGTTGAAGAGGATCTTCTGCTGGACAGCTCACATGCGACAATCATGATACTATATTGCAATAAAGAAGCTTATTGGATCTGAAGCAAGACTACAAACGAGACAAATATAATCTTGCAAACCCTGTTGGCGTATTGAAAGAATTCACCTGTTTTCCTTCGCCTTCCCTGCATCGATGACAAACACAACATCAGGTATGGTGATGCCAGTCTCCGCAATGTTGGTTGCTATGACGATCTTCCTGACCCCTGGAGGTGGCACCGTGAAGGCCTCGCTCTGGTCCGTGGATGACAACACAGAGTGAAGTGCAAGCACTCGGTACCTGAAGATACCATTACATTTTCACCCCTCAGTTTATTACACAAAAACAAAACCTGCATACATTGTTAGCCTTATGTAAGTTAGTCCCAGCTAATCTGCTTCTGGAACAGGGCGCGATTTCATCTTTTTTTCAGTACCTGCAGCAACATGGCTTGTAGGTTTGGTTGCATCATAAAAATGTCACTGGTTCTAAAAAAGTACAGAAATATTTGTTTAGCAATTTTCATAGCAAGTCCTCAGTTCAGATACATTCAACAGAACCTGACACCATGATTATAAAATGATTAATGATTCTGTTACAATTTTGCCTTACCTTTATTTATAAATCTCAGTTACATGATTACGTCTACGTAACTGATTTATAAGTACACAAATGTTTATGCTTGTAACAAGTCACGCGGAGAGAAATGTATTACCTACAGTCACTTACTTCCCAATTAAAACACATGATGCTGGCTATGACATGCTGGAAGCTTTATTGTTACCTGCACCAGGTGCAACCTGTTACTGAAGGTAACCTGCACCAGCCATTGTTAACATGAACAACTGCAGGTTGTAAATGGCGAAATCACACCCTTAGGAATACTGAACAAACATTACATACAAGTAGCATGTAAAGGTGGGAAGACAGACACCGAGATTCAGTAACTGATCACACCTTGATACAGGCTGATATGTTCCACACATACACTCAAACCCAGACATACAACTCAAAGCCAGCTGAGAGTTTTTGCAAAATACAATAAAACACAAATATATTTGTTTCCAGATGCATGACATGAAGTCTAGAACAAGGTCCATCCATAATTGTTCATGATACCTTGCTTTGTCCGAGAAGTGCCTGTCTGCCTGTAGGTTCTCGTGCAGCTCCTGAATGTCAGACAGGCCAGGAAGGAAGACCAGCACAGAGCCATCCACACTGCAAAATGGCTGCTTTTTGTCCAGGTGACGCAGGATCTCCTATGATGGAAATCAGAATCCATCAAATGTACGAACTGGCAGCAAGGATTAAACAGACCATCCCTCCATCCCATACTTCTGTCCCACATCATAGCAGGGGTTGAAAAATACCGTTGCCTGATGCCTGAGTCGAGTGGAATTCTCTGGTCGGTCAAGCAAATGGCCACATTAAACTTTACCGTGGTACAGTAGTGCCAAACTAATGATTGTTTTGATGTATGTATTTTGATGGTGAAACTAACATGGAATTGCTACCAATTGATAAAGATTATTTGCAAGAGAAATTAGTATTTGGTACAGTGGATTTTGAAAGTTTACTGGACCTGTGCCCAGTGGAGTTTTGAAAACAAGTTCAACCCCTGCATAAAGTGGAGGTAAGACAAATTACCAACAGTGGTAAACAAATTCATTAATTTCCAGTTGTTGCCTGAACACCAAGTATAGGGGAGCTGCAGATGAGTTGAAGATGGAAGTGCAACAGTTGCTGCCTGAACACCAAGTATAGGGGAGCTGCAGATGAGTTGAAGATGGAAGTGCAACAGTTGCTGCCTGAACACCAAGTATAGGGGAGCTGCAGATGAGTTGAAGATGGAAGTGCAACAGTTGCTGCCTGAACACCAAGTATAGGGGAGCTGCAGATGAGTTGAAGATGGAAGTGCAACAGTTGCTGCCTGAACACCAAGTATAGGGGAGCTGCAGATGAGTTGAAGATGGAAGTGCAACAGTTGCTGCCTGAACACCAAGTATAGGGAAGCTGCAGATGAGTTGAAGATGGAAGTGCAACAGTTGCTGCCTGAACACCAAGTATAGGGGAGCTGCAGATGAGTTGAAGATGGAAGTGCAACAGTTGCTGCCCTGAACACCAAGTATAGGGGAGCTGCAGATGAGTTGAAGATGGAAGTGCAACAGTTGCTGCCTGAACACCAAGTATAGGGGAGCTGCAGATGAGTTGAAGATGGAAGTGCAACAGTTGCTGCCTGAACACCAAGTATAGGGGAGCTGCAGATGAGTTGAAGATGGAAGTGCAACAGTTGCTGCCTGAACACCAAGTATAGGGGAGCTGCAGATGAGTTGAAGATGGAAGTGCAACAGTTGCTGCCTGAACACCAAGTATAGGGGGAGCTGCAGATGAGTTGAAGATGGAAGTGCAACAGTTGCTGCCTGAACACCAAGTATAGGGGAGCTGCAGATGAGTTGAAGATGGAAGTGCAACAGTTGCTGCCTGAACACCAAGTATAGGGAAGCTGCAGATGAGTTGAAGATGGAAGTGCAACAGTTGCTGCCTGAACACCAAGTATAGGGGAGCTGCAGATGAGTTGAAGATGAAAGTGCAACAGTTGCTGCCTGAACACCAAGTATAGGGAAGCTGCAGATGAGTTGAAGATGGAAGTGCAACAGTTGCTGCCTGAACACCAAGTATAGGGGAGCTGCAGATGAGTTGAAGATGGAAGTGCAACAGTTGCTGTCTCACCATGATGAGGTCCATGTTGATCCTCTTCATGTTGAGTCTGGTGACTGCATTTCTTGTCTTCAGACTATACTGGTCAGCACTGAGGTCAGTCTGCAACAGGACAAACTCAGTTAGTGTGGTCCTAAACATGGGTGAATGGTGTGGTGTGGTATGGTGGTGGTGTGGTGTGGTGGTGTTTGGTGTGTGGAGGTGTGGTGTGGTGGTGTGTGGTGTGGTGGTGTGTGGTGGTGGTGTGTGGTGGTGGTGAGTGGTGGTGGTGAGTGGTGGTGTGATGGTGGTATGTGGAGGTGTGTGGTGAGTGGTGGTACAGTGTGTGTGGTGTGTGGTGTGGTGCGATGGTGGTGGTGGTGTATGGTAGTGTGGTGTGTGATGTGTGTGTGTGATAGTGGTGTGTGTGTGGTGTGGTGGTGGTGTGTGTTGGAGTGGTGGTGTGTGATGGTGTGTGGTGGTGTGTGTGTGATGGTGTGATGGTGTGTGATGGTGGTGGTGTGTGATGGTGTGTGATGGTGTGATGATGGAGGTGGTGTGATGGTGTGTGATGTGTGATGGTGGTGTGATGGTGTGTGGTGGTGTGTGATGAGTGTGTGATGGTGTGTGGTGGTGATGATGCGGTGTGGTGGTGTGTGATGGTGGTGATGTAGTGAGTGGTGGTGGTGATGTGTGTGGTGGTGTGATGATGTGTGTGGTGTGTGATAGTGTGGTGGTGTGATGATGATGGTGTGTGATGGTGTGTGGTGGTGGTGTGATAGGTGTGATGGTGTGTGATAGTGATGGTGTGATGGTGATGTGATGGTGTGTGGTGTGTGATGGTGAGTGTGATGGTGTGTGATGGTGTGTGTGGTGGTGTGATGGTGTGTGATGGTG
Organism: Haliotis rubra; assembly: GCF_003918875.1. Classification (NCBI taxonomy): domain Eukaryota; kingdom Metazoa; phylum Mollusca; class Gastropoda; order Lepetellida; family Haliotidae; genus Haliotis; species Haliotis rubra. Next base: position 103,135 of record NW_025765145.1, on the reverse strand, counting down.
TGTGATGGTGTGATGGTGTGTGGTGGTGTGTGATGGTGTGTGATGGTGTGAGATGATGTGTGATGGTGTGTGATGATGATGTGTGGTGTGTGTGTGTGGTGGTGTGATGTGATGGTGTGTATGGTGTGTGGTGTGATGGTGTGTGGTGGTGGTGATGATGTGTGGTGGTGTGTGGTGGTGTGTGATGGTGTGATGTGTGTGTGTGATGATGTGTGTGATGGTGTGTGGTGGTGATGATGTGTGGTGGTGTGTGGTGGTGTGTGATGGTGTGATGTGGTGGTGGTGTGTGATGGTGTGTGGTGTGGTGTGTGTGTGTGGTGTGTGTGTGATGGTGTGTGATGATGGTGTGATGGTGATGTGTGTGTGGTGGTGTGTGATGGTGTGTGATGTGTGTGATGATGGTGTGTGTGTGGTGTGTGTGGTGTGTGGTGGTGTGTGTGATGGTGTGTGATGGTGTGTGATGGTGATGGTGTGGTGGTGTGTGGTGTGTGTGTGGTGGTGTGTGATGTGTGTGATGGTGTGTGGTGATGGTGTGTGATGGTGTGTGGTGTGTGAGTGATGGTGGTGTGGTGTGTGTGATTGTGGTGTGGTGTGTGTGATAGTGTGATGGTGGTGTGTGTGATGTGTGTGTGGTGTGTGTGTGTGAGTGTGGTGTGTGGTGGTGTGTGTGTGGTGTGGTGTGTGGTGTGTGTGTGGTGTGTGTGTGGTGTGTGTGTGGTGGTGTGATGGTGTGTGGTGGTGTGTGATGGTGTGTGGTGGTGTGTGATGTGTGTGTGATGGTGTGTGGTGTGTGGTGGTGTGGTGGTGTGTGTGGTGAGTGGTGTGTGTGTGTGTGGTTTGTGATGTGGTGGTGGTGGTGTGGTGTGTAGTGGTGTGTGTGGTGGTGGTGTGGTGTGATGGTGGTGTGGTGTGATTGTGGTGTGGTGGTAGTTGTTAGTGGTGGTGTGGTGTGTGGTTTGTGGTGTGGTGGTGTGTAGTGGTGTGGTGTGATGGTGGTGTCGTGGTGGTGAGTGGTGGTGAGTGGTGTTGTGTGGTGGGGTGGTGTGTAGTGGTGTGGTGGCATGGTGGTGTGTTGTGGTTTGGTGGTGGCATGGTGGTTTGTGGTGGTGTGTGCTGGTGTAATGGTGTGGTGGTTTGTGGTGGTGTGGTGTGTGGTGGTGTGTAGTGGTGTGGTGGCGTGGTGGCGTTGTGGCGTGTGGTGTTTTGTGGTGGTTTGGTGGTGGTGTGTGAGTGTGGCACTGAGGTCAGTTTGGAACTGGAGAACATGAGTGAGTGGAGGCCTAAACATGGGTGATTGGTGTGCCAGTCAGGTGATGTGGCTTTAGGGGTAATGAGTAACTGACTGACTGACTCAGTTTGGTTTTACGCCACTTTTAGCAATATTCCAGCAATATCACCGCGGGGGACACCAGAAATGGGCTTCACACATTGTACCCATGTGGGGATTCGAACGCGGGTCTTCGGCGTGACGATCCAACGTTTTAACCACTAGGCAACCCCACCGCCCCGGTAATGAGTAACACTCACCATGTCGATCTTGGTGATGTCCTGCTTGGTCCAGTAGACGTCCACCTGGGACGAGTCTCCCCCTTTCTCTGTCACCTCTAGTGTGGCACTTTCTTCCTGGGAAGAAAAACTATACATATTAATCATAACTTTCTGTGCCATCTACAGCCCATTCTGTCACTGTGATACTTCTATCTCTGCAGTGAGACAGACTCATCTACTACTGAGATATAATCCTCTTTCTCAAATGAGACAGACTCATCTACTACTGAGATATAATCCTCTTTCTCCAGTGAGACAGACTCATCTACTACTGAGATATAATCCTCTTTCTCCAGTGAGACAGACTCATCTACTACTGAGATATAATCCTCTTTCTCCAGTGAGACAGACTCATCTACTACTGAGATATAATCCTCTTTCTCCAGTGAGACAGACTCATCTACTACTGAGATATAATCCTCTTTCTCCAGGGAGACAGACTCATCTACTACTGAGATATAATCCTCTTTCTCCAGTGAGACAGACTCATCTACTACTGAGATATAATCCTCTTTCTCCAGTGAGACAGACTCATCTACTACTGAGATATAATCCTCTTTCTCCAGTGAGACAGACTCATCTACTACTGAGATATAATCCTCTTTCTCCAGTGAGACAGACTCATCTACTACTGAGATATAATCCTCTTTTCTCCAGTTAGACAGACTCATCTACTACTGAGATATAATCCTCTTTCTCCACTGAGACAGACTCATCTACTACTGAGATATAATCCTGATTTCTCCAGTGAGACAGACTCATCTACTACTGAGATATAATCCTCTTTCTCCAGTGAAACAGACTCATCTACTACTGAGATATAATCCTCTTTCTCCAGTGAGACAGACTCATCTACTACTGAGATATAATCCTCTTTCTCCAGTGAGACAGACTCATCTACTATTGAGATATAATCCTCTTTCTCCAGTGAGACAGACTCATCTACTATTGAGATATATGCCGATTTCTCCAGTGAGACAGCCTCATCTACTATTGAGATATATGCCGATTTCTCCGGTGAGACAGCCTCATCTACTATTGAGATATTTGCCGATTTCTCCAGTGAGACAGCCCACTCAAGTATTCCTAGGTGTTTAACCTTACCTCCACCAGCTGCCCTGACTTGAGTGTGTAGGGAGAGTCCTCATCCACGACATAGCCAATAGTCTCTATCACATCTTCTAAGTGATAGACCTGTAAAGATGGAAGAGGTGATGGTAGCAAATTAATCAATGAGTTTGGCCAATAGAATCTGTGCTCTAATAATTGTCCTGTTCAAAACCCGTTTCCTTAATATCCGCTGCTTGTGTACACATGATGTTTGTGCAACTACAATGTCAAGACATCACATTTGCTAGATGATCCATCCTGTTTTGGATGTACTTGCTGTTGTGAAAGTTCAGTCTGACGTCAACCTAAATAATCTGATCAGATTGGGATTATTTCATCTTTGTGTTGATGCTACAATGCTACCACCATTATAATGCTAAATGTAGTTATAATGCTAAACATGGTTATAACACTATCCATGTCATAAAAATATATGTGATTAATAATGACAAACATGGTCATAATGTGAAACAGTGTCACAAAACAATATGTGGTATTAATGATTAATGGTATTAAGTTATAATCATGATAATTCTTTTCTATGTCATAACAATAAATGTGGTTATTACGGTAAACATAATTATGATGTTATAAAATGTCATAAAAATAAATGGTTATCATAACATGGTGCTTACAACAGTAAACTTGTTCATATTACCACACGTGGTCGTGATGGTAAGCCTGGCTATTATGCTAAATTTCTAACTGAGCCACTGAGAGTTCAGAATTCAATATTAACAATAACAAAAGATCTGTCACAGGTCTGTGCCTCTGTTTTGTTCAGTATTCAATGTAGACAATAACAAAGGATCTGTCACAGGTCAGTGCAGGTTTTGTTCAGTATTCACTATAAACAATAACAAAGGATCTGTCACAGGTCAGTGCCCAGGTTTTGTTCAGTAATAACAATAACAAAAGATCTGTCACAGGTCAGTGCCAACGTTTTGTTCAGTATTTATCACACACAATGACAAAGGATCTGTCACAGGTCAGTGCCCACGTTTTGTTCAGTATTCACTATAAACAATAACAAAGGATCTGTCACAGGTCAGTGCCCAGGTTTTGTTCAGTATTCACTATAAACAATAACAAAGGATCTGTCACAGGTCAGTGCCCAGGTTTTGTTCAGTATTCACTATAAACAATAACAAAGGATCTGTCACAGGTCAGTGCCCAGGTTTTGTTCAGTATTCACTATAAACAATAACAAAGGATCTGTCACAGGTCAGTGCCCACGTTTTGTTCATAGTATTCACTATAAACAATAACAAAGGATCTGTCACAGGTCAGTGCCCAGGTTTTGTTCAGTATTCACTATAAACAATAACAAAGGATCTGTCACAGGTCAGTGCCCACGTTTTGTTCAGTATTCACTATAAACAATAACAAAGGATCTGTCACAGGTCAGTGCCCACGAGTATTCACTATAAACAATAACAAAGGATCTGTCACAGGTCAAAGCCCACGTTTTGTTCAGTATTCACTCAATAACAAAAGATCTGTCACAGGTCAGTGCCAACGTTTTGTTCAGTATTTATCACACACAATGACAAAGGATCTGTCACAGGTCAGTGCCCACGTTTTGTTCAGTATTCAATATAAACAATAACAAAGGATCTGCCACAGGTCCCAAACAATGTTGAAGCACAGTTCTGTGGGTAGCCCTACCTCCACCGGGAATGTTCGGCCAGGGATGCTGATGACTTGGCAGTGGCTGAAGTAGGCTGAGAATTTCTCACTGTCCAGGGTGGCACTCATCAATATCACCTTCAGATCTCGCCTCTGATTCAGAATCTCCTTGACAACAATCATCAGGAAATCTGACTGGACACTTCTTTCATGAACCTGAAGATTTTGAAAAATATAACATTGTGTTCAAGGGACCAACTTAATGTTCAGTTCTACATTTCTTTTCCAGTGTAACTTTTATATGGGTCAAAACCTGATGCAAAGCAACTACAGTCAAGAATTTTCAAGAACATTCTTTTTTTAAAGCAAGCACTCATCAGAATCTCAAAGATCAATTCCTAACATCAGTAAAATCCATCATTCAATCAAGTCCTCTAGGTTTTCACTGTTTTCAGCCACAATTGAATGACATACAGACTCAATAAAACACTGTAATCACATCTTTCACAAGAGATTGATGAAAGTGTCTGAAACTTTAACAATTGTAATAATTTCTTTCAGATTATCTCCACCACACAAGATATTGTACTATTTATTAATATGTCAAAATGTTAACAAATGTTAGCATTTACTTCACAAATTGATACTGAACTTTCTACGAAAGTCGTCTCCCGAAAACAGGTCATATGTTTGATATGACATGCATTGTATCTAAATTCCATAGAGGCATCTCAGTGTTTACCTCATCAATAATAATATGTGTGATATGTGACATCAGTGGATCCTGCTGCAGTTGCCGCAGTAACACCCCTGTAGTGCAGTAGGTGAGTTTTGTGTTGGGCCCCTTCTTGGACTCGAAGCGGATCTGATAGCCACAGAGGGACTGTTTGTGTCCAGGGTTTCTCTCACCAAGCTCCTCCGACACTCGCTTGGCGAGACTCACGGCAGATATACGACGGGGTTGAGTACACACGATATTACACTGTGATCCAGCACCAGACATTATTGATTCCTGAAAATGAAATTTGGAACTGTAAACAATCTGGCTGAACTGTTTTCAGTCCTCTATGATAGTTAATAATTCCCTTTGCACCGATTTGTGCAGATCTACTTCTTTAATGCACCAGCTCTGCACCTTAACATGGAAGACTTGACCTTCATACTTACTTCTAGAACAAACTGAGGTATCTGGGTACTCTTGCCGCTTCCTGTTTCCCCCGGCAACCACTACCACATTTTCTCTGTTGATTCGTTCCATGACTTTCTCTCTGTGCTGGAACACTGGCAACTTCCTCCGAGTGTCCTGCAGAGTCTGGTAGACTTGGGATGACATCCTGTCCTTGAACAGCTGTTTCAAGGCACTGCTATCAAGCTTCGAGGCATGAGAGGATGATGGCCTTTTTGCTTGTATGTGGGCCAAAATCGTCCTGAATTCAAAAATAAACAAATCTATGCCACCAACTATTGAATTCCTTTGAAACAATCCACCCAGCAATGATGATTATTATTACTTATTATTATCCTTTGAATATGACATTTGCAGTTATATGAAAACAATGTCTTATTTACATCAAAGATAATTTCTCACTGTTGTAAAATCAAAATACGCATTTAAATTTGTGAATACTAATGATAGTATAATGCTAAGTAATTTAGTAGTTCCAAAGTTTGATTGGAAAACTCAATGGAGATATCATAACTTCATGATGTTCGACTCAGACAACCGTGACAAGATATTAGTTTGGTTTTGCCAGGGCTATTTACCTGTTAGACAACAAACTGCTCACCTCATCAGCAAGGTCTTCCCATGTCATTTCCTCATCATTCCTCTCACTGACCTTCACCATTGCAGGTCGGACCTTCTTGTCCTCCATCTGAACTTTCCTCAAGAATCTGGCAATGAACTGATCTCGTGGCTGCCAGAAAGGATGAGAAAGTGAAAATAACTGACACGCTGTATATCACTAAAAACATATCGGCAGGTGTCAGCCTATCATACATTGATGTATCATGACATCCCTGATCGAATGAGTCAGTGTGTTCAGTTTTACACTGCATTTAGCAATACTCCAGCAATATCACAGGAAGGGTCACAAGAAATGGGATTCACACATTGTGCAAATGAGGGGAATCGAACACAGGTCTTGGGCGGGATGAGCAAACAATTTAACCACTAGGCAACCCCACCGTCCCTCTGACTAAATGAAGCCCTTTAGGCCATAACCATTGTGACCATCGGTTGCATGCAGTGTGTTCCTAATGAATAAATGGGAGCTTCAGTTATTTCTGTCATTACCCTTGGTGTACGACGGAACACAATGAGCCAGTTCATACTTTGTAGCTATTGTCTCTTACGACAAGCAAGCAATACAGGGTATTTGTTTCCCTTCAGAATTATCCCCGACATGTCTGTGAGACTTTGCAGAACACCAGATGGTCCTTACCTTGTTTTCCTTCTCCTTGGCCTCCTGCTTGACGGCATTATCAGCATCCCTCCACTCCAGCCACACATCCCTGTACGGCGGCGGTAACAACTGGTGGATTGGCTGATTTGAAAAACAGAAACAAGAGAATACTGCAATAAACAGTGTGACCTACCTGTCCGGGACACAGGTGATATAGGTCATTGAGAGGGGAGCTGATATTTGACCTACCTGTCCGGGACACAGGTGATACAGACCATCAGGGAGTTGATATTTGACCTACCTGTCCGGGACACAGGTGATACAGACCATCAGGGAGTTGATATTTGACCTACCTGTCCGGGACACAGGTGATACAGACCATCAGGGAGCTGATATTTGACCTACCTGTCCGGGACACAGGTGATACAGACCATCAGGGAGTTGATATTTGACCTACCTGTCCGGGACACAGGTGATACAGATCATCAGGGAGCTGATATTTGACCTACCTGTCCGGGACACAGGTGATACAGACCATCAGGGAGCTGATATTTGACCTACCTGTCCGGGACACAGGTGATACAGACCATCAGGGAGTTGATATTTGACCTACCTGTCCGGGACACAGGTGATACAGACCATCAGGGAGCTGATATTTGACCTACCTGTCCGGGACACAGGTGATACAGACCTACCTGTCCGGGACACAGGTGATACAGACCATCAGGGAGTTGATATTTGACCTACCTGTCCGGGACACAGGTGATACAGACCATCAGGGAGTTGATATTTGACATACCTGTCAGAGACACAGGTGATACAGACCATCAGGGAGTTGATATTTGACCTACCTGTCCGGGACACAGGTGATACAGACCATCAGGGAGTTGATATTTGACCTACCTGTCCGTGACACAGGTGATACAGACCATCAGGGAGCTGATATTTGACCTACTTGTCCGGGACACAGGTGATACAGACCATCAGGGAGTTGATATTTGACCTACCTGTCCGGGACACAGGTGATACAGACCATCAGGGAGTTGATATTTGACCTACCTGTCCGGGACACAGGTGATACAGACCATCAGGGAGTTGATATTTGACCTACCTGTCCAGGACACAGGTGATACAGTGCCAGGGTAGCAGCCAGATGCTGGGATTCCATGTTGTTCTCACACAAAATCTCAGGTGTCACTGACAACATGCCGCCATCTTTCTTCCTGTCCACCTTGCATCTGAAACAAAAGGGACAAACGGCATAATGTCCATGCCTCACATATCACACAACCTATTGTGACAGATGGCACACACGACAGTAACATAAAAAAATACAAAGTTGGCAGATAATGTTTTTGAAACACTTTTATATCAAGTCCAAGTCATGTTTTCACAAGCTGGAGACTAATGATCTATTTCACCCTGGAATCTTGCATCTACCCCAGACATTCACAATAGATGTATTCTGTGCTAGTACAGCAACACACAGCATTCTTATGCTGACTTAAGCTCACACAGGAAAGAAGTGGGAGGGATGTACAAGAGCACCGAGCAATGAAAGACTATTATCCATACAACTGATTATTGATAGATGACAGTGAAGAGGATTTCAGCTGAAAATCCAGCTGATTTTTATGTAGTGAGTAAGTGTGTTGGGTTTTACACTGCTTTAAGCAATATTCCAGCAATATCACAGCAGGGAACAGCAGAAATGGGACTTCACACATAGTACCCATGTGTGGAATTGAACCTGGGTATTCGGCGTGACAAGCAGATGCTTTAAGCACAAGGCTACCCCACTGCCCATTTTATGTTGTGATGACTGCCAAAATATAAGATCATTTAATAGAGACAGGATATTTGCAGGAATTATTCAGTTTAACAGCCACTACTGTGTTACATACATGGATCTCCACTTCTGCTTGTGCTGCTTCTTGTCAAACTTTGGTGGGTCACTCGGTGGCAGGTGCTTGCGCACCCAATCTATGAGGAACTGTTTTGGAGACTTCCCAGTCCACTGTTGACGAGTGTACTCAAAGTTTCTCACATCCAGCTTCACTTCTTTTACAGGCGCTGAAAATGTATCATAATGTAATTTTTAGAGTAAAATTGATAATTTTTTCTTAACCTGACTCATGTTTATTTGCTTGTCTTCTTCTTCTGGCGAACCTAGTGGAACACTTGTATCTCCCAATTGAAGCTCCCTTCAATAAAAAAATCACTCATTAGTACTCACCCCGAGTTATCTTCCTTTCCATAAGCGCGGGAAGGAGGGCGCCACCCAAGCCCATGTGCCCCACTCTCTCTTTCTTCGCCCAGTGAGCTGGACGTGAGAGCACCTGTGTCTCCCAACACATATATCCTTATTTAAATCTAGTTTAGTTCCTCTTATACGTTAGTATAGAGGTAGTACTAGTATATTTATTCTATTTGCATTGATTATTAATTGTGTTTCTGCTGTTTATTCACGCTTTGCCGTGATTGTTCAGTAGGCTACATTAATGAAAATTTGCACAGATTGTAAACTACGTTACTCTGATACCGATCCTCATTTAAAATGCCCTAGTTGCATTACTCCATGTTCCTTTGATTCTCGTTGTAAATTGTGTAACAATTTACCTATCTCTGCCTTTTGACAAATGTTATGTTCCGTTTACAGGCGGAAGGCAGATAAATCTCGTAAACAGATTTCAAACATGGCTAATAGATAGCAAATTAATGTTTCATGTCAACTGTTGACTGAGGACTTCGTCACCGGCTGGTGGCATGCCTGAGTTTCCCTCGGAGGATAAGTGGGGCGCAGTCCGCTATGTCCAAGAAGCGACCTGCATCTCAAGAGCTGCCGTCGTCTCAGTCCAAGTCGAGGAAACCAGCCATATCATCTCGTGACTTCGTGCTCCAAGATCTACACCGTCATCTAAAGGAAAGTCAACTAAATCTAATAAATTTGCCTCTGATATCTTACCAGTTACAGAATTAGCATTATATGATGATGATATGCCTATTATCATTCCAGAAGTTTGTCACAAGAAAGCGGCCCGTTTCTGCGACTATCACCTCAGCGCAGGCGAACACACAACCCGAGGAGATGCCGGCGCTATCACCAATACATTTATCTGAGGGTCCGTCACCTCTGCAGAGACATCCTCATCAGCGCGAGAAACGTCCCAGATGATTTGATCAACCACATTATGAGAATGATGGAAGACGCTCACGGCTTACAGAGGCCTCAGAGCCACGGGCCCTAGAGCCCACCCCATACTAAGTCATACAGGGCCCCAGAGCCGCCTTGACTTCGGCGTAGAACCCCTGAGCCCTTAGGCAGCAGCCTCGAAGGCAACCCTGCCGAGGTGAGCTCTTTGCATAAGGTATCCCAGGCGCCTCCGAGAAGGAGCTAGAGTCTGACCCTTTGCAAGAGGCCAGCGGAGAAAGGTGCTTCGCCTGCTTACGCACCTTGTCATGTCTGAAGGCGTTAGCAAAGCACTCATATGTCGGATCGAACACTGACTCCAGACATTGGCGCAGAGGCGAAGGCAAAGTGGTTCTAGCGCCGCCAGAAGGCGTTCAGCGCAGTCCTCAACGTTCGAGAAGCCCAGAAGCGTCGTGAAGCCATCACCGTTCTCGTAGCCCACAGTCTCCGCGAAGGATGTCTTCTCCAAGATCTGCATACACTAGCCATTAGATCAGTCCGTTCTCCTCAGTCCTCACATAGATCTTCTTACAGATCGAGGTCTCCGACATACTCGACCATCACGTCAGAGGAAGGCGATGGTATCATTTTCTCAGAGGCTGAGATAAGGTATTGGATGATAAATGAATTACAACTGGCCTCTCCCTCCAAGAACGAGGATACAGCCCAAACTTACCTGATGAAAGATGATGACGTAGATCATATCACCATACCTCCTGTGGATCCTATCGCAGCCGTTGTTGCTAAACTGGATACAACTTTCTCCAAATCTACTAAATCCCATCTTCCTCACTTACCGATCTTCAATGCCAAGCATTTTTATGGACATAATATGGAGCCTTTTCTCAAGACTCAGGAGATTGATGAAAACTTCAAGATTATCAGTGATTCCAAGTCCAGAAGTTATAGGATTGGCGATCGCCAAGATGGCCCAGTTAGATACCATTGCCAGAAGAATGTTCTTCGGACTTAATAGATCTAGGACTATTAACTGAAACTCTCATCACCAAGTTCAAGAACTCTCACGGATGAGGGAGGACAGGATGATCTATTCAGCTCTACTTATGCAGAAGAAAAGATCAACAATTCCTTACAGACCATCTTTCAGCTCTTACTGAAACTACTACCATGTAACTCATCGTCGGCAAGGATTACTAGCCTCATGCTCTTGGAATAATCAATTCACAGAGCCCTGTACACAGCTCCATGGTCTTCACCTTTACTGTTTGGTGGCAACATTAACAAGGTCTCCAAGGAGTATCTAAAGATTCTAGAAAGTACTCATGATTAGATCTATGGATCACGTTAGCCAGCGTCTTCAAACATTCAGCACAGAGGTACTTTCGGGTAAGGCTAAATTCTCAGGGCTACAGAGAGCATGGGATAAGAAATTAGCGCCGCTAATAATCCCAAGGATTCTTTTAGTAAGCCCCTACAACAAGTTCAGAGGAGGATCAGCTAGAGGCAGATCATCCAGAGGTGGCCGATGGATTTAAGCGATGAAAGTCAGGTTCGAACGACTGAGAGTCTTCCACCCCAGTCGTCCCAGTACAACCGTCTCAAGTGGGTGGATCGACTACAACTTCACTGGGAAAACTGGGGGAATACTTCAAGACCATTATGTATCAACATCCTTGGTGCGGATATCGTCTACAACTCAAGGCTAAGCCACCGTTAACAGTCAACCCACCAGGGTTCAAGCGTTCATCTGGCACTACTACCGATGTTAAGAGAAACAGTACAGTCTCTACTAAACAAACAGGCCTTAGAAGTTCTCGATCAGCAAAACATCATACCGGGTTTCTACTCCCCAGTCTTCCTAGTGCGAAAAAAAGAATTCCAAAGAGAAGTATCGTCTCATTTACAACATGAGCACATTCAACAGAGAAATTTCTATGCAAACCACCAGCGTTTAAGCATGATACATTTACCTCAACTTAGGCTATCTAATTAGTCCACTAGATTACATGGTAAGTATAGATCTGCGGGACGCATACCTACACATTCCGATTCATCCCAGTTCAAGGAAATATCTGAGATTCATGCTAGGCGGCATACACTACCAATGGAAAGTACTTCCTTCGAAATCACTTGACCCCATGGATATTCACAAGAATAACCAAGCCTATGGTCTCATATCTACATCGTCAAGGCTCATGGAGTGCATTTTACCTAGACGACGGCATACAGGTGGATCCCACATCCACAGCGTCTCAGACTACAGCTGAACTTTACAATCAAGCTACTAGCGCGGTTAGGCTGGTTAATAAATCTACTCAAGTGGGACCTAGAGCCCACGCGGGATCTGCAGTTTCTAGGTATCACGATTCCTTACAGCTCAGAACCCGTATGATAGTCCCGAGGACAGATGGATCAAGATACAACAACTGATCCCCAAGCCCTACTCTCTCGTTACCACTCACGACAGTGGCAGAGTCTACTGGGACTACTCACATCGGCTCAAGACTTGACACTCAGAGGCAGGCTCCAATTGCGTCCATTACAAGTCCTCATCAATGCCCATCTCGAGGACTCTCTACCGTTCAGTCTACCAGATTACGTCAAACCACATCTACTCTGGTGGACCAAGAGATTGAATGTCTCGCGAGGCGTCTCCTTACTAGAGGCGAATCGAAACACATCTTTACGTGGATGCGTCACTAAAGGTTGGGAGCCCACCTTTCCGGCAGGACAGGACGTCAGGCCTATGGAGCATTCAAGAGAGCTTATGTCACATAAATCTGCTAGAGATGCAAGCAGTCATAAACGCCATAGATCACTGGAGCAACCTATTACAGAACGCTCAGTTAATGATTCATACAGACAACTCCACAGTGGCGTTCTATGTGAACAAACAAGGGTCAACAAGATCACTGAATCTACTCACTCGATGTTTCAAACTGTTCGATCTAGTCGACAGTCTAAACGTGCAGACGTATCAAAGCCTGCCACATTCAGGAGCAAAGAATGTGGTAGCAGGCGCTCTCTCGGCCACACCAACCATCGCCGACAGAATGGATGCTCCACACAGAGATATTCAATCAGATAATCATGGAAATAGGATCTCCTCTGATAGATCTATTTTGCCACCTGATTCAACAATCAACTGACAACCTTCGTCACCATGCCAGTGCCAGACCCACTAGCATGGGCAGCGGACGACTAAGCATATCGTGGGGAGGGACTAAGCAAATGCGGCTTTCCGCTTCCCGCGTTGATCCCACAAGTCTTGCTAAAAATCAGTCAAACGAAGAGCCTCGATCTCATTTGGTCTCGCGCCTTTACTGGCCAGCGAGAACATGGTTTCCAGACCTCATACGAAGAATCGGAAAACCAGTACTTCAGCTCCACTGCCCAGGCTCCAATCTACTGATACATCCGCACACCAAACAAGTGCACAAAACACCAGAAGCATTCCGACTTCGCGTGTGGATTGTATCAAAGCGTGTTGAATAAGAGAGGTTATTCCAACAGAATGCCGAAAGGCGGTCCACGCTTGCACTCACGTAACTCCACTCGTAATTTATCACGATGATAAATGGCTCAGATTTGTCAATTATGCGGCTAAGAAAGGATTTTCAGCCAGATTTGCTACACATCCTCAAGTGGCAGATTTCTTATGTTTCCTACGCCAAACTAAGAATCTCAAAGGATCTACACTGTCCACTTATCTTGCAGCCATAAGCTCAGTCATTACTATGAGAGCGGGCATCAAACTGACCAAGACACGGAGTTACTGCGCTTTGCTACGTGCGTCTTCCGATTGGAAGATCAGAAGCGGAAGTTTCAAGCGCCAGCCTGGGATCTAAATGTGGTACTTCAACACCTCACAAGTGAGGCTTACGAACCGTTGTTATCAAAAATCATATGAATCATTGACCCACAAACCCTTATTCCTGCTAAGCGTTAGCCACTGCTGCCAGAATGTCAGAAATTCATGCTTTGGACTATGAGAGAGAACACGATTTGATGATATTCATAACATCGCTCATCTGGGGACTTGTACATGGGATTTTATAGCGAAAATCAACTACCAGGTCAACCAGACAGATTGTTCCATGTCCCAGCTCTCTCATCATCCATACTTGGGCCGCAGGATACGATGGACTTATCACTTTGCCCTGTCGTCGCACTGAAAATATATCTCCAAAGATCCAGAGCAAGTAGAGGGAAATTCAAAAGATTGTTTATCCCTATATCTACTTCACAGACAGAAGTGTCGGCTAAGACTACCATTTCTATTTGAATCAGAACTGTCATACCAAAGAGCCTACAAGGCAGCTGGACTGAACCTCCAGTGCTGCTAATCCTCACGAAATTAGAGCACTAGCTTCAACTTTGGCTTTACATGGAAATTGTTCCTTGAATACCATTATGGAGGGATGTTTTTGGAGGTCTCGAGATGGTGTTTGCAAACCATTATCTGAGAGAGATATCACCTGGGATGTCTCAGGTATCCACCATTTCGGTCCCATGGTCTCAAACTCAACAGTTGACAGTTCCACGGAGAAGATAAGTCTATCTTGCTGATTTTATACTTATCTGATAACAGTACTAATAGCTTTAGGCTATCTATATATATATTTGCTTAAGTTAAAATATTATCTTAAGCTCAAGTACTATGATTCTATATCATAATATATATATACCTACAACTCTTACGAAGTTCTACTATTATATATATGTTCAGCTTAAGTTATTCCTTAAGCTCTATCATATGTTCATTTCATAACATGTATTAGTTAACAAACTCTCAGTAGTTGGTTACTATTATACAGCTTAAGTTATCATTATACCTTAGGCACAGTTATGTTATAGCTTATATATATATGCTTATTGTAAGCTTACTACTTTGGTTCTTATAAAAGTATTCATTATAAACTTTCAGCAGTTTATACTACCACATTAATGGCTTTAGCTTAATTAATGTTCTATATACTTTTATTATATTCAGTAAATTGTAATAACCTATTTAAAGGCAGCTGTTAAATTAACAGCAGGAATTCAGTTCAGTGCCTTCATGAAGTTCCCTTAGGGTTATTACAATCATCTCAGTTCAAATCACTAATTAGTAAAATCCAAAGTATATATATAATCCCACCTCCTATTCCGTCTAGATTTCTACAAGCAAATAAGCGAAGTCAGATAAGAAATATGAAAATTTTTAGAGTAAAATTTAGTATTTTTATACTTATCCTGACTCATGGTAAACCCCTCCGTCCTCCCCACTTAACACTTTGGATTTCTGGGAAAAATAAAGTGTTGGGCTCAAAACAAAAGGAGAAAGTGAGGCACATGGGCTTGGGTGGCCCTCCTTCCCAGCTTACGGAAAGGGAGATAACTTCGGGGTGAGTACTAATGAGTGATTTTTTATTGAAGGGAGCTTCAATTGGGAGATACAAAAGTGTTCCACTAGGTTGCCAGAAGAAGACAAGCAAATAAACATAGGTCAGGATAAGTATAAAAATATTAATTTTACTCTAAAAATTTCATTTTATACTTATCCTGACTCATGCTTATTGCTTGTCTTCTTCTTCTTGCTAACCTAGTGGAACACGTCTATCTCCAATTGAAGTTCCCTTCAATAAAGAAATCACTAATTAGTACTCACCACGAAAGTTACCTCCCTTGCCCAAGCTGAACCTAGGGCCACCTCAACCCATGTGCCTCACTCCATATACTGAGCCCAACACTAGAATTTTCAGGGGAAATCCAAAGTGTCATGTGGGGAGGATGGAGGAAGCACTGATGAGTCAGGATAAGTATAAAATACTAAATTTTACTCTAAAAATTTCATATTTTTTCTTATCCTGACTCATGTTTATTTGCTTGTAGAATCCTACGGAATAGGAGGTGGGATTATATATACTTTGGATTTTAATAATTAGTGATTTGAACTGTGATGATTGTAATAACCCTATGGGAACTTCATAAAGGCACTGAACTGATGAATTCCTGCTACTAACTTATCAGCTGCAAAATAAAGGTTATTACAATTTACTTATTATGATAAAAGTATATATAACATTAATACAATGCTTAAGACTAATAGACTTAAGCTTGTTAATATGATAGCATAAACTCCTTAGAGTTTGTTAGCTAAAATACTTTTATGATATAAACATAGTACTGAGCTTAAGATATGATTAAACTTAAGCTAAATATATAATAGCATAAACTCCTTAGAGTTTATTAGCTAATATACTTTTATGAAGTAAACATAGTACTAAGCTTAAGATATGAATAAACTTAAGCTATATATATAATAGCAAAACTTCGTAGAGTTTGTTAGCTAATATATTTTATAATGTAACCATAATGCTTAAGATATGATGAAACTTAAGCTAAATATATAATAGCAAAAACTCTTTAGAGTTTGTTAGCTAATATACTTATATGATATAAACATAGTACTGAGCTTTAAGATATGAATAAACTTAAGCTACATATATAATAGCAAAAACTCCGTAGAGTTTGTTAGCTAATATATTTTTATGATATGAGTATAGTACTGTGCTTAAGATATAATGAACTTAAGCTACATATATAATAGCAAAAACTCTGTAGAGTTTGTTAGCTAATACATTTATAATGTAACCATAGTACTGAGCTTAAGATATGATTAACTTAAGCTAAATATATAATAACAAACTCTGTAGAGTTGTTAGCTTATATATTGTATGATATAATAACCATAGTACTGAGCTTAAGATAATAAAAGAACTTAAGCAAAATATATATAGCATGTAGCTATTTAGTACTGTTATAAGATAAGTAGAAATCTGTAAGATTGACTTATCTTCTCCGAGGAACTGTCAACTGTTGTGCGAGGACCATGGGACCGAATTGGTGGATACCTGAGACGTCCTCGGTGGTGATATCTCTGATAGTGCTTGGCAAACACCATATCGGATCTCCAGAAATAACCCTCCATTACGGTATATCAATAGCACTTGTGTATAGCAAGTGTAGATGTTAGCGCTCTAATATCATGAGGATTAGAAGCTCTTGGAGGGTCGGGTCCTGCAGTCTTGTAGGCACGTAGTATGACAGTTCTGATCTAAAAGGAGATCGTAGTACATGAGACTTCAGTCTGCGTAGCTTGTTGATAGAGGAAATAAATCTCTTGAATTTTTCCCTCCTGTTTGGATAGGTGGAGATATCTTTTCAGTACTCTTACTGGCCATCGTGATAGATTCATCGTATCATGGGGTCCAAGTATATCATCTAAGTGTGATCATAAACCTCACTTGTGAGGTGTTGGAGCACTATATTCAGATCCCAAGTTGGAGCGTGAACTTCCGTTTTAATCCTCCAATCGGAAAGCTCGTAGCAAGGGGAGTAACTGGGTTTAGGTTATGCTGCAAGATAGGTGGACAAGTTGCGCCTTATAAAATCTTAGTCTGACGTAGATAACATAAGTAGTCAGCCACTTGAGGATGAGTAGCATATCTAGCTGTAAATCCTTCCTTTGCAGCATAATTGACAAACTGTGCCATTTGTCATCGTATAAGTTGCAAGTTGAGTTACGCAGGGCAAGCTAGACTGCTTTGCCGCTCTGGCTGAATAACTTGTTATTCAGACACGCCTTGATACAATCCATACGTGAAGTTGGAATATATCTGGCTTTCCGTGTGCTTGTTTGGTGTGCGGATGTATTAACAGATTCGAGCACTCAGTAAGATGTAGTATTGGTTGTCCGATTTCTTGAATAAGAGTTGGAAACCACGTTCTGCATGGTCAGTAGGCCGTGACCAAATTCAGATGGAGGCTCTGCATTTGACTGATTTTGAGTAAACTTGTGAGATTAACGCTGGTGGCGGAAAAGCGTACAAGTTGAGTCCTTCCCACGATATGCTTAGTGCGTCTGTTGCCAAAGCTAGTGGGTCTGGAACTGGCGATCTGAATGTTGTCAGTTGTTTGTTGAATCGGTGGCAAATAGGTCTATTAGTGTAGTTTCTATTTCCTTGATAATTTGAGTGAATATCTCTGTATGGAGCATTCATTCTGTCGGCGATGGTATGTGTGGCCGAGAGAAAGCGTCTGCTATCACATTCTTTGCTCCTGGAATGTGATATGCTCTGACATGTATGTTGAGATTGTCGATTAAATCGAACAATTGAAAACATAGAAGTCGATAGGTTCGGGACCTGGTTGAGCTTAGTTTGTTCACATAAAAGCGCCACTGTCGAATTGACTGTGTGAATCATCCACTGGGTATACTGTAGTAAGTTGCTCCAGTGCATTAAGGCGTTTATTACTGCTTGCATCTCTAGCAGATTATGTGTAATATGCTCTCTTGATTGCTCATAGCCCTGATGCCGTCCTGTTGGCAAGATGGGCTCCCCAACCTTGTAGTGACACATCTACGTAGAGAAGTGTTATCGATTCCAGCTCTATTAACGAGACGCCTATTCAAACATTCGATCTCTTGGTCCACCATAGTAGATGAGGTTTGACATGAACCGGTAAATTGAACGGTAGAGATTCATCTAGCGAATTGATGATGACTTGTAACGGATGTAATAGTAGTCTGCCTCTGCCTGTCATGTCTTGAGCTGAAGTGCGTAACCCCATCAGGCTCTGTCACTGTAATATTAATGCTGGGTAGGTTATTTTCCAGGCTGTCGTGAAAATAACTTCAGTCTTGAAGATAATTCCGACTTCCTTATATAAGGTTCAATAAAACTTGCAAGTTGTCAGCTTGTAGACTGTTAAAGCTGAACTTGTTGTACATATTTCTTCTCAGGAATTGTTGACGATTATGAGTTTTACTCGCTGTAACAAGGCTGTTGTTCAATTTCGTTATTGAATTGTCTGTAGATCTGCGTAAAGGTCACGCATGTAGATAATCGTATCGTAGTCCGGGATTGTATACCTAGCAATCTATACGGAAATGTTGATTCCTGTGAAGATCTACGAAATGTCGTTGATGCCCTTGATGTAGGTAGTCGGCTTGAAGATCCTTAATTAGGCTCTTCATCTGTTGATAAATTAATATAGCAACGTTCTGTGTTGTAAATAGCCTGTGCAATTGTCTTCGCGTAGGCTTGTAGACGGGATATGGCATACAGTTGATAGACAACTCATGCGATGTCTTGAACGGACTGACGAGTGGCTATATATGACGAGTGGCTAGTATATGGAGACCTTGGAGGAGACTTCCTCGGCGAATGCCGGGGATATATCTTATCTCAGCATCTGAGAAAATGATACCATCCTCCTCTTCTGACGTATGGTCATATGTCGGAGTCCTAGATCTATAGGAAGATCTATGAGAGGACTGTGGAGAATGGACTGACGAGTGGCTAGTGTACGGAGACCTTGGAAAAGACATCCCTCGCGAAGGCTGGGGGCTTCGCGAACGGTGAGGGCTTCGCAAACGCTGTGGGCTTCTCGAACACTGGGGGCTTCGCGAACGCTGGGGGCTTCACGAAGCTCTTCTAGGCGATGTAGAATTGGAGCCACTTAGCCTTCGCGACCTTCGCGAATGTATCGAGTCAGTGTCCGTATCGACATATGAGCGCTTGCCTCGCGAACGACCTCTGTGAATTACAAGGTGCGTGCTCGGCGGCGCTCCTTCTCCCAGCCGGCCACTAGCAATAGGTGAGGCTCTAGCTCCTTCGCGGAGGTGGCCTGGGGCTTCCTATGCAAGGGCTCGCTCCGGGCTGGGAAGCCCTTCGCGGAGGCGCGTCTGTGGGCTCTGGGGCCCTGTATGACTTAATATGGGGTGGGCTCTGGGGCCCGTGGCTCTGGGGCCTCTGTAAACCGTAACGGTCTTCCATCAGCCTCATGATTTGGTTGACCAGGTCGTCTGAGGCGGTATGCGCTGACGATGAGGGTGCTCTCTGTGAAAGTGACGGGACCCTCAGTCATAATCTCTGGTGACAGCGTAGGCATCTCTGGTAGCGTGCTAATCTGCGCTGAGGTAACAGTCACAGAAACAGGATGTTTCTTATGACGAACATCTGGAATGATAATCGGAATGTCATCATCATATAAAGATAATTCTGTGATAGGTAAACTATCGGAGGCAAATTTATTAGATTTTGTAGATTTCCCTTTTGACGTAGCTGTAGACCTGGGGTTTCGAAACTTATGTGATGAAATGGACGTTTTCCTAGTCTTAGACTGAGAAGACGGCAGGTCTTGAGATGCAGGTCGCTTCTTGGACATAGCAGACTGCGTCCCACGCTATTCCCCGAGGGAACTCAGGCATGCCACCAGCCGGTGGCGGGACGTCAGTCAACATTGACAGGGAATATTAGCTTCTGATCTAATAGCCATGACTGAAGATTGTTTGTGAGATTTATCTGCCTTCCGTCTCAAAACGGAACATAGATATTTATCAAAGGCAGAAATTGGTAAATTAAAACATAATTTACAACGAGAAACAATAGAACATGGAGTAATGCAACTAGGGCATTTTAAATGTGGATCGGCAGCTGAATAACGTAGTTTACAACCTGTGTAGATTATCATTAACGTAAACTGCTGAACAAACACGGCGAACCATGAATAAAACAGCAGAAACACGACTAATAATCAATGCAAGTTGAATAAGGATACTAGTAACACCTCTATAAATGAATATAAAAGGTACTAAACTAAATATAAATAAAGGATATAGTGTGTCGGGAGACACAGGTGCTCTCATGACCAGCTCACTGGGCGAAGAAGGAGAGAGTGAGGCACATGGGTTGAGGTGGCGCCCTCGTTCACGCGCTTGGGCAAGGGAGGTAACTCGTGGTGAGTACTAATGAGTGATTTCTTTATTGAAGGTGACTTCAATTGGGAGATACACGTGTTCCACTAGGTTCGCAAGAAGAAGAAGACAAGCAATAAGCATGAGTCAGGATAAGGAAAAATATGTATCATTGATACTTCCACTGTTGCTCAAAATAATATTCCGAGACAGTGAGTGCCTGGTTGAGTGTCCTACTGGGCAGAATGTCAGTCTTGTCACAGCAGACTGCTCTACAAAGCCAGGACAAGACTGAGTGAGTGAGTTCAGTTTTCCGCCGCTTTTAGCAATATTCCAGCAATATCACGGCGGGGTACACTAGAAATAGGCTTCACCCATGTAGGGAACCGAAACCATATTTCCATGGTTGCTACTCAAGAGGTAACTTTTTGACAGGATGACAGACAAAATGCAAAGAACTCACAACAATCAAAAACTTTTTCACTCAAAAGTTGGCCTTGGCAATATGACTCTATAGCATGGATTTTCCTTACCTTTTACTGGTGTGTCTGCAACTGTTGCCTTTTCCTCCATGGCTGCAAACCCTGATAAGTTAAAAACATCCCCTTCTGCTGATTTGCTTGTTTCACATTTGCTGGCTGTTGATTGGCTACTCGCAGCCCTGCTGGAATCTGATGTGTCATTCTGGGAGCTGGAACCTTTTGATTGGCTTGATCCGGATGCCCCCATTTTCTCTTGGTCAATATCTTTAATTTTTACAGCTGGGTTAAATCCAGGTTCAAGTTCAAGAGAATCCATTTCTGAATTAAAACATGTATTGTGATTTGTTGGGTTTTAGTTAATATTTCAGTGTGTGAGTGAGTTTAGTTTTACGCCGCCTTTAGCAATATTCCAGCAATATGATGTAAGGTGCCACCAGAAATGGGCTTCACACAATGTACCCATGAGGGGAATCGAATCTGGGTTTTAGGTGTGACAAGTGGATGCTTTAAGCATTGGACTGGATACAGATGTCAAAATTCAGTGACTGTTACCTTTCAGTTTAGAGACTGCTGAGTGAGTGAGTGAGTGAGTGAGTGAGTGAGTGAGTGAGTGAGTGAGTGAGTGAGTGAGTGAGTGAGTGAGTGAGTGAGTGAGTGAGTGAGTGAGTGAGTGAGTGAGTGAGTGAGTGAGTGAGAGTGAGTGAGTGAAGAGTGAGTGAGTGATTTTGGTTTTAAGCCAGTTTTAGCAATATTCCAGCAATATCATGGTAGAGGACACCAGAAATGGGCTTCACTCATTGTACCCATGTGGGGAATCGAACCTGGGTCTTCGGTGTGATGAGCGAACTCTTTAACCACTAGGCTACCCCACCACCCCTTTATGTTGAGATGACTGCCAAAATCTAAGATCATTTAATAGAGTCAGGGAACCAATATTTCAACTCCTTCATGGCAGTCTCAAAATGATCACACCCTAACCAGACAATCAAATAATAGAGTGAGTGAGCATGCACTTTAGATACCATGACATGCATTAACCAAATCACCTGAACACACCTGATCCTGTAAACAGCCTCTTACGACAAACGTGGGTTGCTGAAGATTAATTCTTACTGGGAACTTCATGGCTGATTATCTTAATACAAAATTATTTGTGCTGACATAACAAGAATACACTGATATACTTATAGTTTCGCAAAAGATGTAAACATGATGTTGTACCTCGTCTAATATCCCTGATCTTCTTGGACAGCTCCTTCTGTTGAGTCTTGTTAGCGT
Source organism: Haliotis rubra (assembly GCF_003918875.1). NCBI lineage: Eukaryota > Metazoa > Mollusca > Gastropoda > Lepetellida > Haliotidae > Haliotis > Haliotis rubra. The sequence goes on along the minus strand of NW_025765145.1, from coordinate 80,788 downwards.
CTTGTTTAGCCTGGGCTGCTTGACTCTTGGCGTCCAGCAACTTGGCCGTCATAGTAAGGTAGCGCTCGTTCTGGAGTGTACATGGTACAGACTATACTACTGTTCACGGCCATTAGGGACAAAGCATCTGGCACGACAATGACACTCTGTGATCCACGTTTGACATGACTATGAGAGAGTAAGCATGGTTTTTTTTAGCAATATTCCAGCAATATCACAGCTGGGACACCAGAAATGGGCTTCACACACTGTACCCATATGGGGAAGTGAACCCGTGTCTTCAGCGTTGCAAGCGGACGGTTTAACCACTAGGCTACCCCACCACCCCTTGAAAGGACTATGGGCTGAGATTATACTCACAAAGATTGCAATATTAAAGATAAATAACTATTCTTCAAAGTCTAGTGGACATTTTTAGATTTAGCTCTGGAGTTGGGAACAAAATCATTAACTCACTGGGTCTTCTTCTGTCTCCTCCTGTTCCTCTTCCGAGTCATCAGAAAACTCAGCATAGTTAAGAATCCAATCTTTCATCGAGGATTTCTGTTCAGGGGCGACAGATTTGTCTGATTTACCAACCGCTTCTTCCTAAAGAAACCCAAATGTAAATCAAGGAACAGTTGTTACGACTGTTATACACATGAATTAGGTAAGTGCCTCAGCCATGATGCTGCCACCAAAGAGGACTACATCATACATGTCACCACTGGACGACATTCAGTACGTGGTTCAGTATATATGACTTTAAGAGCATATAAAAGGTTCTTATTCTTGTTGCCAGAAATGGTACAATATAAGTTGTTCACTGGTCACGAGGGGGGACATGGGTTGATGTCCCCTCTGTGTTTGCTTATGTTCCCTGAGCCCAAATAGACCAGTGAACAACGTATTTATCTTACGGACACCTCAATGTTAATTTTGAACTGTTTGAAGCACAGGTATCGAATCATAATAAGGAGTACCAGAGTTAGGCAATTTGCCAATACTAGATTTTCAGATGACATAGAATCTAGCAGACGACAAGAAAAACAAATTTAGAGTTATCTCGATCCAATTGATTGGCATTCGCAAAACATCGGAAATTTTCGTACACCATACATGACTAAATTATTCAAGATAAAGAATTACTAACACAAAGTACCAAATGAATTCCCACAGTTCGGCATTCCCAGCAGGTAACATATGAAATGTTACTCACTTGTAAGCAGGGTACATTGTAAATAATAAAAGAGAGTTCAGCCAGTCAGAAGACAACATTGACGTGTGAGGTAAGATAAGGCTTTGTGATACATAACTATGATAATACAGTATTCAACCATCAGCCAGTGACCATCACATGTGGCCAATCACACGCACCATCCATATCCAGTGAGAATTGACCAAGAATACATCCATTTGATGCATTTTAGTCTTTATCCTATGTTTTTAGGCCAAAGGCAAACATGTCACCACATATTAGGATCAAGTAAAATTATATTATTCAATGATTTTTTTGTACATTTGTCAAAATCAAAGTGTTTCAGACAACAGGATGTCTTTCTGGGGCGGACCCTCACCCACTCACCCCCCAAAAACTATTTTCCTGAGGAGCTTTTCCAACTAACCTTTGGACTAACCCCTTAACCTTTTGATATATGTGCACCCCCCTTCCCCCAAATCCCGGATCCGCCCCTGTCATTCCTTGTTCCTGCCCCTCTGTCAGGGCCACCACAGACCCACTAATCGCAACTCACTGCTGTTGCTATGGACTGTGCCTCACTACTTGTTGCAGGGCCTGTAGTTGGGGGCAGGGCTTGAAGAGAGGCATCAAACTGGGGTCTTCGTTTCTGTTCCTCACGCAGTAAGGTCTGGGAGAACCCTTCCGGGAGTTCGTCTGAAGCAGAGGTAATGTAGGTTTGCACACAGCAACTATTCACTGTATTTTGTGGGATAATTTTGCATCTTTGTATGATAGTGATCACAGGAGGGTGCTTTACGGTTGCACATTTCCCCATATCTCAAACACTTGAGTTGAGAGGCAGCTGTGACTGAGTGAGTGAGTGAGTTTACTTTTACACCGCTTTTAGCAATATTTCAGCAATATCACGGCAGGGGACACCAGAAATGGGCTTCACACATTGTACCCATGTAGGAATCAAACCCGGTTCTTAGGCGTGACTAGCGAACGCTTTAATCACTAGGCTACCGCCACCTCCCCTGGATCTGTACTGGGAGCTGTAGATGTATGTGTAGATGGTGCTGGGGACCTATGTTCAGATGTACCTATATAGTGTTCTGTCAACACTACCCATCCTGTCTGTCCAGGACCTTGGTGTGCTGCCTCTGTGAATGCTTTAACCACTAGGCTAACCCATCAAGTGTATTTCTGGTCAACCAAGTATTGTAACTGTAGTGGATATGTAGCCTGAAGTTCAAGAGATGTTATTTGTGGGAATTCTTGATAAATTAAAAACATTGAAATATACCTTTGTACAGCAACTCTCCTATAGATATGGAGGGTTGCCCCCAAGTTGGTAAACAATTCATTCAAATGTGTTCAAGTTATTGGTTGTACAACAATTCCCTTGCCTTCTGTTTTAGTTCAAGTATGTAACTTGACAAGAACTCTTCTGAAAATTTGAAAATCGCAGCCACATTTTGCACTGCACTTTTTCTTCAGACAAACAAGGCTGTTTTCTAAATATGAAAACAATAGTTTCACCAATAGTTTTCAGGTTTAGCAAACCTTTTAAAGTTCAAAGTTTTACATTGCTGCAATCCTTAAAAAAACAGCACTCCACCTCTCCTGTTGACAAAGAATTTTGGTCCCCAAATTTATAGACAATCCAATCAATAATATTTCAAGGTATTGGTTGAACAACAATGTCTTAGAGAAGAACGGATCCACAGCATTCCTGGTATTTTATATGCCTTGACCTTTGAAGGATAGTGGCATAATAAGTGTCCTACCATTCTTTGTGTTGAGACACAGCCAGTCAAGGGCGCTGATGAGGTCGCCACCGTGTGCCACAGTGTTGTTCATGGCTGCCTCGATCTGCTTCTGAGAGAACCCAGCATCTGACAGGTTGTTGTACAGATCCTAGAAACAACATCACAGGTTTCACAGATCCTAGAAACAACATTACAGGTTGTTGTACAGATCCTAGAAACAACATTACAGGTTTCACAGATCCTAGAAACAACATAACAGGTTGTTATACCGATCCTAACAACATTACAGGTTTCACAGATCCTAGAAACAACATTACAGGTTGTTGTACAGATCCTAGAAACAACATTACAGGTTGTTGTACAGATCCTAGGAAAAACATCACAGGTTTCACAGATCCTAGAAACAACATTACAGCTTGTTACAGAGCCTAGAAACATTGCAGGTTGTTGTACAGATCCTAGAAACAACATTACAGGTTGTTGTACAGATCCTAACAACATTACAGGTTTCACAGATCCTAGAAACAACATTACAATTTGTTGTACAGATCCTAGAAACAACATTACAATTTGTTGTACAGATCCTAGAAACAAAATTACAGGTTGTTACAGATCCTAGAAACATTACAGGTTGTTGTACAGATCCTAGAAACAACATTACAGGTTGTTGTACAGATCCTAACAACATTACAGGTTTCACAGATCCTAGAAACAACATAACAATTTGTTGTACAGATCCTAGAAACAAAATTACAGGTTGTTACAGATCCTAGAAACAACATTACAGGTTGTTGTACAGATCCTAGAAACAACATTACAGGTTGTTGTACAGATCCTAGAAACAACATTACAGGTTGTTGTACAGATCCTAGAAACAACATTACAGGTTGTTGTACAGATCCTAGAAACAACATTACAGGTTGTTGTACAGATCCTAGAAACAACATTACAGGTTGTTGTACAGATCCTAGAAACAACATTACAGGTTGTTACAGATCCTAGAAACAACATTACAGGTTGTTGTACAGATCCTAGAAACAACATTACAGGTTGTTGTACAGATCCTCGAAACAACATTACAGGTTGTTGTACAGATCCTAGAAAAACATTACAGGTTTCACAGATCCTCGAAACAACATTATAGGTTGTTACAGATCCTAGAAACAACATTACAGGTTGTTGTACAGATCCTAGAAACAACATTACAGGTTGTTGTACAGATCCTCGAAACAACATTACAGGTTGTTGTACAGATCCTAGAAAAACATTACAGGTTTCACAGATCCTCGAAACAACATTATAGGTTGTTACAGATCCTAGAAACAACATTACAGGTTGTTGTACAGATCCTAGAAAAACATTACAGGTTTCACAGATCCTAGAAACAACATTATAGGTTGTTACAGATCCTAGAAACAACATTACAGGTTGTTGTACAGATCCTAGAAACAAAATTACAGGTTGTTACAGATCCTAGAAACAACATTACAGGTTGTTGTACAGATCCTAAACAACATTACAGGTTGTTATACAGATCCTAGAAACAACATTACATGTTGTTGTACAGATCCTAACAACATTACAGGTTTCACAGATCCTAGAAACAACATTACAGGTTGTTGTACAGATCCTAGAAACATTACAATTTGTTGTACAGATCCTAGAAACAAAATTACAGGTTGTTACAGATCCTAGAAATAACATTACAGGTTGTTGTACAGATCCTAGAAACAACATTACAGCTTGTGATACAGATCCTAGAAACAACATTACAGCTTTGATATAGATTCTAGAAACAACATTACAGGTTGTTGTAAGATCCTTGAAACAACATTACAGCTTGTGATACAGATCCTAGAAACAACATTACAGCTTGTGATAGAGATTCTAGAAACAACATTACAGATTGTTGTACAGATCCTAGAAACAACATTACAGGTTGTTGTACAGATCCTAGAAACAGCATTACAGGTTACACAGATCCTTTAAACAACATTACAGGTTGTTGTACATATTGTTGTTCAGATTGTCAACTTTATGTGGTAGGAATGCATGAAGTAATTCAAATCTTCAAGTTCATTTGTTATTGTATCTATTACATTTTCATTGCTGATTACGTGTTACAGGATTACACCTTTAGTTGATTATAATGGGATTTCACTTTCCACTGTATACAATGGGATGTCATATCTAGTTGATTATTAGGGGATTTCACCTTCTGTTGTTCACAATGGGATTTCATGTTTAGTTGATTATAAAGGGATATCACACACAGTTCTTTTCAGGGGACTTCAACTTAATTGATTGCCATGTTAGTTCTGTTTAGATATTTCAGTTTCCATGGCGAATCATTGAGAACTGGCAACCAGTTTCTGTTCCCCAATTCCTCCCTAGATAAGATTTTCAGGTCATACGGTGAGTTTCTTGGTGGACAGCCTCTTGGAGACATCTCCGCGGTACTTGTCCCCCTGCTGATGCTCTAGGATCATCTCGATTATCTCCTGCTCCAGGCGGTCGGGTATCACAACCTGCACACACAGGGACGTCATGAGCAATTCATTCAGGCTGAGACCAAAGTGTTTAGAAAAGGATGTATGTATCATGATACCAGGGTTAAATGTTTATGGTGTCAATAATTGTATTGCCTGTTCCAGAGTATTTACAAACCATCATCATATATATATATATATATACTTTAAAGGTCACATGCAACGTAAATCACAACTCTGCAGATTCTGATACCTTTCGGTATGCAAATTCAACTTATAAAGTTGAAAAAAAACGCGATGAAAGAAACCCCGCGAAATCGGAGTTCAAACAATTCACTAAATTCACCCCAGCTCTTGGGGTGAAAAGTGGTTTCAACAGCTGCGCTGGGTTGCGCTCATAGCATATGCGCAGTGAAATAGGTTCGCGCAGCTTGGAAGTGGGATGTCCGGATTATAAGGTCGTGAGCAGGAGTAGTCTAATCAAAACAAATAGTAAATAATCTACTCATTACATAAAAGAATCTTGTTAGGATCTAGATCTACTCAGCTATGCGTCAACCAGTGAGGCGTTCGACATTTCAAGACGGAAAACCTTCGCTGGCGGTGAATACTCGGTGAATGCTTTGATGTGAGCTATTTTTCTAATGTTTTGTTGATATTTCACAGGCGCAAGCTTTTTATATGTTATAACAGTAGATTACCGATTTAACTGTTTATATAATTTCATTTGTCTATTTCACCACACATTCTTCTTACCGAGATACTTTCTCAGTTCGATACTTAAAAGCAATGTCATTACTTAGCGTTGACAGAATTTCTAACCGTGATATAGATATGTCGTTGTCACAGACAAAACTCAATGTCTGTTTTATTGACACCTATGTGTCTGCCTGCCTGTCTGCTAATGACAATATTCAATACACAACATCGATCACTGACCACATGCAATTTGAACTTAACACCTATCAGGCTATACACCATAAACAAAACGCATTGATTTATGGCACGAGTTCGGTCTCTGTCACATTATGTAATTACACAGACAGGCAGGTGTGATACTTGTACACATGACATGTTATGTCTGTTGATTGCAAAATGTTATACACAAAAAATGAGCATGTATTTACAAAACCCGACATCTCTATACTATATACACACACACACAATGAGCCGTGAGGGCATCGGCAAATGAACCAGCCGTTACACTTGAGTGCACACCCACCCGCTCGGTATCCCGGGTGCTTCGTTTTGAGCCAAGTAAACCCAAGTACAAAATATTGCACTTTTGATTTGCGATTGTACGCTTATAATTTTGTTTATATGTTTTTTCATAATCAGCAATGTATGTTATATGTCATGAATAAGTGATAATTGTGTTTTAATTATGTTTGATTTTTTGGTTGCATGTGACCATTGCGTTATGAAACAATAGCACACTTCCTAAGGACTTAGATATGAAAGATTAAGAGAACACCATCATCAAAGATTACACTTATACACATTCACATAATGACATCTAAGAAACTAGTTTGGTTAAATACTAGGATTAATGTAGCCCTGCTCGTAGGCTAATGTTTGAAAAAAAACTTTCAACACAATAAAGATATTTCACAATTCGCCTGCCTTCAGCACTTAGCTAGGAGTCATAGATAAATAATGGACCCTTGCACACTTTCTCAGCAAAGATGAAAAGAAATCACCTTTGGCTGATCGTCTGTGTCATACCGATGACTGGTGGATGCTTCAGACTTAGATAAGGCATATGTCTTCTTAGCTGAAACAAAATCAAGAGTGTAAGATCAATAATCTTGGAAATTTGTTGTGAGTATCATGTCTTGAAAGCTTCTTGTAATTAACTAATCTGCTGATAGAGGCCGGTTAGGACTAAACATTGCTAAATGGCGATCAGTAAGTTTGGCTGAAGGGGTCGTTGTCGGCACGGGTAAAACAGATGTGTACCCCAAGGTACGTTTCTGTATACAGAAAGGTACCCTAGCCAAAATCAGAATACAGAAACGTACCCTTGGATGATTCCATTCTGCATTGTGGAGTTTTCTTCATCGGAACGGTCATACTGTTGTATTAGATGCATTTGCTATCATTATATAAGAGCATACACAGTAACAAATATGTCACGGTGCACAACGTACACCACTCGCAATCAGCTGAACGGGAACAACTACATACGGTTTCGGTTTTGGGTTGCGGAATATGGACTCGTCAGTCGTTTAGGGTACCGGGTACGTTTCTGTAGTTTGTCTTTGTTTAGGGTACATGTCTGTATACAGAAACGTACCTGGGGTACATATCTGTAGTACCTGTGCCGACAACGACCCCTTCAGCGTAACTTTGGTTTAATGCCTCTGTGAACTGTAATTGTCATTATATGATATCGCCATATATATTACAGATGCTTCAGACAGTCCTTCTTACAAGAAGGATGTTTGACTGAACACTTTACTCAGGCACTGGTCACCTCCTTTATAAGTCTACTACCCCAGTCACTTCTACTAGGTGTGAGTCAAATGTCAGGTTACCTGTCCTCAGCTCTTGTATCCCAATCGTGATCAAGCATACCTATAAAGTATTTAGGAACGGGTACCCTTCCCGATCCTTCGGTTAAGCAGTAAAGCAGAGAACAAGGTTAGCTATCCGAAAAATGTAATGTGCCCGGCTTACCAATACGGTACAGAAAGATACTAACCTTTTTCATCTTTTTTCGCTAATTTGTCAGTGGCAGTTAAACTCTTAGCCTGCTTCTTTTTCCCCATTTGTGATACAACAACTGTCAAATATCTATATGCATATTTGTTTTAAACTTGTTACATATAGATGCTGCACAGTGATTTCCCACTCCGTATGTTGCACATTCACTGTGGGAGCTGACATCTTTCTAAGGGCCGTAACTCTAAATATTATGAAAACTCGACAACCACACCAAATATTCGGAAGTAGCCGTTTTAGGCCACATAAAAAAATATATATATTCTTGTTTCTCATCACTTTTTAAAAAAAAAATATGGTCAGGCGGGTGGATTTTATTTTTACATTTAATATATTTTATGTCCAGACAAAACCCCTTGATTTCTGTGGAAATTAACATCTTTTCTCCGATAGAAAACCAAAATTTAGAAGTGTGAAACTATCATTCACATTTTGAGAGAATATCTTTATATATGGCCTTACCGGTAAAAATTTATGATAAAAATGTATCAATGTTCTGTTGAATATTTCATAAAAACATTTCTTTCAAATTATTTTAGTATAGAGAGTTTTTGAGATTCTTTTGGCAATATCGCCTCTTATGCATGTCCAAACACCACCAAGTTTGACGCCATTCAGTACAAATATCATATGGGTCGTGTTTTCGCCGTGTTTAGACAACTGGATAAGTCCAATTTGAAAATTACGGAAATCTCTGAAATACTGATCTTAGTATTATCAATAATGTTGAAATGGCTGACAGCTTGCATTGATGGTTTTGTCACTAGCATCTTCTGTACATATGGCATCATAGAACAAATGTGGGTGTTGGGGAGAAATGCATACCTTCAAGATCACTTAATTAGCTCTGACAAAACACCTTTTATCAAACTCCCTATGACGATCATTTGGTCAGATGTAAGAACTGGCCTTCAGCAAGATTCCGTGGACTGAATCTGACACCCACCCTTCCAGTAGGGGACAGTACACACAGCTGTTCTTAAAATACTAGAGCCTAAGATGATTTGTTTTCTTCAAATCATGCATCAGAAATTTCGGTAGGGATATGTGAATCCATTTTGTGAAATTTGCCGCGTATCATTGTGATGATAAAAAGAGAGATAACAATGAGTGAACAAGGACATTTTCACCCTCAAATGTGCGTAAGTTGTGTTTAAGAGTGCCCTGAGTGAGTGAGTGAGTTTAGTTTTACCCCGCTTTTATGTTCCGGTAATATCACGACGGGGGACACCAGAAATGGGCTTCACACATTGCACCCATAAGGGGAATCGAACCCGGGTCTTCGGAGTGACGAGGGAACGCTTTAACAACTAGGTTACCTCCCTTGCTTTGAAAGTATTCCAGTTAGGGCTAACTGTGCATGCTTTTGTATCCTCAACTGCACCTTAGTCACTCCACTGACAAGTCACAGACACCTCAGACCAGCTAGCTCATTTGAAGGCATTATACTGTCAATGGTTAAAAATTGTTTTGTCACTAACTTTGCACCATACTTTCCAGCACTATTTCAAATGATGGCGTCAACAGCCAACCATACTTGTGGCCTGACAGGTACATCCTGGGCTTTGTCACGTGCAGTCCCTGCAAATGTTGAGAAGGCAGGTCTCATGACTGTCCTCTAGAAACCTTACATGTGCCAGGACACACCATGTCGGACAAGTTTAACTTGTTGTTATAATCCACATATTTCCCCATCTGTTGCCGTAAAAGTCTTTGTATTTCTATATTTGTAGATCACCATTTCAGCAATGGCTACTGGCGGCAAAGACCCTTAGAACGAGGAGGAGCGTATCGGCATGAGGATTTCAAAAAGACGATCAGGTTTAAGGAAACATCTTGCTACCGTGTGCTTCCACCAAGTTCATCACCTTGACGGGCGATAAGTCATTCCTTTTCTTCTTCATCTCCTAATATACATTGTGTTCAACCACCTCACATTTAAACCTTTTTACTGGCAGTGATGCTGAAGGTTTGTGGCAGTGATGCTACAGGAGAGTCATCGCTATCCTTGGAGAGTTGGGTTTTTGAAGTCAAATGCTTGTTGAGAGATAGGGATGTTGCATCTCTCAAATGTTTTGGAGGCAGGTCACATGACTGTCCTCTTTAAAACTTGCATGTGTCAGGACACACCATGTCGGACAACTGTAACTTGTTATGATCCACATGTTTCATTCCGACAATAAACATACCAACCAGTGTTCAGCGTTTGTAGTTCCTGCGAAATGACTGTTTAGGTATGTATACAACCGAGATAGTATGGTGGCCGAGAAAGGACATCGCGTTCTCGCGTTCAATTACGGTCACGAGGAAACGATAACAAGTAAACGAGGAAAATGAGTTCTCGTCTCGTCATATCGCGTTCTCGTTTCGTGTTATCACCCTCTCGTCTCGTGTTGTTGCTGTCTGGCCTTCTCGCGCACCTAACTGAAGGCGAGAATGCGAGGTACCTTATCGGTCCCCATAGGACAGGCAATGATTTGAATACTTTTTGGAAGTTTTTTTTATATCGAATATGGTAAATATATGGTAAATGTGTGGATATTTCTGATAGTGCAAGGGTCATGGGATTGTGTCTTGCCAGATGAATTCGATTTTCATTTTCTGTTTTTTTCATCATGCATTAGCAATAAAATTCCACGATTTTACATCCCCTGTACAGTCTCTCGTGGATGGACATACCAGGGTGTTGGGGTTAAAATTGATAGGTCATAATTAATAATACAGCTGTCATAAGTGTTAAAGACTATGCACATAAAGATTTTACTTTTTCACTTACTTTTTCCCGGTATGTTTCAGTATTTTATAATGTAATTTTAGATCTTTTATAAAAGTTGCAAAATAACAATCACTTCCAGTGACTTTGCCATTGTGTATTTTCCACCCTTGAAGGTCCGGGTTAGAATGAGCCTTCAGTAACCCATGCTTGTCGTAAGAGGCGACTAACGGGATCGGGTGGTCAGGCTCACTGACTTGGTTGACAAATGTCATCGGTTCCCAATTGCGCAGATCGATGCTCATGCCGTTGATCATTGGATTGTCTGGTCCAGACTCGATTATTTACAGACCGCCGCCATATAGCTGGAATATTGCTGAGTGTGGCGTAAAACTAAACTCACTCACTCGTGTATTTTCAGTCATGTTAAGAAATTCGTTTTTATACTGTCGTCTTTCAAGTCAGTTAAGGGGCGATGGGGTAGCCAAGTGGTTGAAGCTTTCACTCGTCACGCCGAAAACCCGGGTTCGGTTTCCACATGGGCACAATGTGTGAAGCCCATTTCTGGTCTCACAAAACAAAATAATGATTTCCGATTGGTTAAACTGACGTTTTTGATCCTACTCCACTATTGCCTGGAGAAAACTTTATGATAGAGAAAAAGAACGTCCATTTGCCGCAACGCACAAAGCAGTTTAGTCACGCTTGCTGTTCCCAAGGAAGGGAGGTTACTCTTGAACGTTTCTGTGTACATATTTCCGAATTTGAAAAAATGTTGGTTTATTCCTCCAAGCTCTTCAAATGTGAAATTAAAACCCCAATATGCTTGGCGCCTTTGCAGAACGCCAACTTTTTGAGATATTTTAGGAAGCGCGTGCTTATATATATATATGCTGGGATGTAATCGCCTGTTTGGACGAATTGTTTTTTTAAAATCCCTTTGTTTCAAGTGCTGCTAAATTAATGTTCATGGGTATACACCCGTGAAGATCCGGGTTAGAATTGGTCTTCAGCAACCCATGCTTGTCGTAAGAGGCGGTCAAGTTCGCTGTCTTGGATGACACATGTCGATGCTCATGCTGTTGATCACTGGATTGTCTGGTCCAGACTCGATTATTTACAGACCGCCGCCATATAGCTGGAATATTGCTGAGTGCGGCGTAAAACTAAACTCCCTCATTCAATCATGTGTATACACTGTTGACCTCCCACGCCATATACATATACTTGATGTACTGTCTCATTGTTGGTTTAGTATTGTAGGGTTGATGTCTTGTTGCTGGCTTGCTAAACGCGAAGATCCCTGTACAAGTCAGTACATTGTTCATGCTACCCGTATGTGTCCACACCATCTGCACATGAACACATACGCTCCTTTGTTTGTAGCCAGGCCGGGGTCCGTCCGCTCCAGTTGATCTGGGCCGGCATCTCATTGTCATACTACGTCAGTCCATTGTCAGTTAACAACCCGTGAAGTAGTATAGGGAATGAGAATTCTGGACCAGGGTAATCTAAAGCTTCATTTAATAGATAAAGCTTTAGTCGGACCCTTCCCATTACCCTCTACTACCCCTCTACAAAGCTTTATTTCACAAATAAGACTTTAGTTGGGGACCCTTATCTCTTGCTACCATTACCTCTACTATAGTGGGATACGAACTCCACCGGGTATCTTGCCTCTATGTCGTGTTGACAGGAGGTAATACTGTGTCATACGGTATGATTAATAATTCTTCTTTTACAAACCCTCTGCCGGGACCATCCATTAAGTAGTACAAGTTAGGTTCGTCGGCTTTGATGTCTACTTTATCTATGACACTATGTCACATTGACCTCAACGAAACAGTTTAACGTGAATCGCCTAGGATCTCTTTGGTGTTTGTAATAAAAGCTTGCTGGGCCTTTTTCACCCCTTGTTCTATGTACTTTTTTTTCTCGTCCTCACTGATAGCAGCAGACTTACGAGACTTGGATCGAATCTCTTGTTTCATTTTGTTATATTTTGTGAGTTCGGATAGGATCGAACGAAACTCCTCCTCCTCTGAGATTTTGTTGTCAGCGAGTGCAGTGGAAATACGCTCACTCACCGTGTTTAGCTTTGCTTCGGCCAGAACCCTGATCTCGTCGTGTTTTAATGCCTTACGATGCAGTCTGCGTGATGTGTATTTAAGTATCAACCCTAACACTCCTGTCACTCCAGCCGTTATTTCGAGTCCCATCACTATAGGTACAGCCACGATGGTGGTTAATAACCCAACACCTGCCACCCCTAGTCCCATGCTGGTTGTCATAAGGGCAGTGTCAGCCCCGTCCACGACATTGAAAACCCTATGGTATTTCTTATATAATGCTTTACGCTTGTCGCGGTCTTGTTCTAGTTGGCGTCTTACATCACATAATTGTACTCAAAGCGAACCCGCCTCTACGGTTTCCAGGGTCTTCGCTACTTCATCTATGCCTGGGTACAGTCCCATCCTATAATATATATTGCAAAAGATATTTTAATTGGGTTTCATTTAACAGTCGATCAACGTACTTGAGACTTATAAAGTGTAAATCCTCATGTAGGAAAATAGATGAGAGTTTAATAGGTAACTTTGCATCCACACGATCTCCATAGTAAGGGTTTATTGAGGAGGTTATAGAACCCGTTGATGGGTCCGTTTGTATGATGATGGTGTAGTAACGTTCATCAATTTTCTGGGTATTCCAGTGTACTATCACCCCAGGTACAAGTTGTTGTTCTAGATTATTACTATTAACTCTACTGAGATAGACTTCTATGATGAGTGTGGAGCCTGGTGACACAACTGGAGTACTAAATAGGTGTTTGTAGCATTCATAATTTAACTCACCCCCGTGGAATGACTGTAACATATTGGGTAAAACCGATTTTAGCATAATTCTTGTATTAGGCCCCGGAACGAAACACCCGAGTCTAGTACCACTATTCTTAATTTCAGAGATATGCCAATCTTCCTTAAATGAGATATAAGGTGAGGTGAGGGTTATGTTGAACACCCATTTGGGTTCTTTAAAATCCGATAACGACACCCGCCTATACACGTTGTCTTTGAAGTGCAGGATGTATAAGGTGTCTTCCTCACCAGGTTGATCGAATCCCTCCGTGTCCCCTAAATCGCTAAGTGTAGTGTTGGGGCGAATCCAAGACATTGCTATATTATTACGATATAATTTCCAACTGGTTTTCTGATAATAGTTCAGGGGTGCACTTCACCCCCATGAAGTGTATGTTGTCGGGTAGGAAGATCTTGGTTAGTGATATAATATCTTCCACGACCACGGTGACACCCTGCAGACTGGTTTTGGAGTCGACACCCACCCGCACGTAAACGTTGCAAACGTGATACTGTTGTTGTTTCCCCCACCGGAGTTTGACCCCCTTCACGATCTCTACATCATCCCGCGATGGTTCCCCTAGGTAGACTTGGATGATAAGTGTTGAGTTCGCCGGTAGACTCTCCAGTATCCTGACCACGCCTTCGAATTCAGCCACCAACTGCAATACCACGTTTTGCATGCCCGCTTTACTCGATAGCATGTGGGCTGCCATATTGGCGAGTGGGCTGATGACTACGCTACGTCTCTGAGTCGGGATGTAAGCCACGAGCAGGGTTCCGTTGTTCATGACTTTATTTAGGTGGTTGTCTTTGTTATCCGTGAACACGTAGGGGGAGCCGAGCCTAATATTGAGAAACCAGTCGACTTTATCTGGTAATAACACCCACTTGTCATCATCGGTGAAGACGAGCGTATATGGTTTGTTTCGGGTGATGGTAGTGCTCTCAACATCGGTTAAGTCGAACAGTTTGCCCCCGAACGATGGGTATATCATCCAATTATCACCGGTGTTGACAAGGGTGTACTTAGTGTTGACTACCGCTCTTGAGGTATCTACTATATCACTTAGGTTGCTAGTACCACCGGAGGGGACTTCAACGCGTTTATAAATGCTGTTTTTAAGTTGCAAGGCGTACACTTTACCATCTACTCCGGGGTCGTCGAATCCGCGTGTGTCCCCGAGATCGGAGATCCCCACATTGATGCATTTTTTCAACTTCATTCCGGGACCTTGTGCGCTGGTCATTTTATGTGCAGCGTTACGCTGAGGTATCCTATATTCACGAGATTATGATTTATATCTAACACCGATATTATCAGCTCAGGGATGTTGCCCTGGGTTAACCTCTTATATTGCCACGTTGAAAACGACTCGGTTCTGCCGTCGTTGTATTTCTCCGTTTTCACCGGTACGGCTCTCAGTATAGTGGAAGGGTGACCCCCTTGAATGTTGTCCGTTGTGCTAACCTGGCTGAGATGAATGCACAGCTCTCGGTACGGTACTAGGTCGGGTAACTTAGTGCCTGTGACGGTAGTCGTTGGTTTTATCTCATCAGGTGATATACCGAGTGTCCTCGCCAATGGCCCGGCTGAGTCTTAAGGGGTTTCTTCCGTTGTTGATTAACACCACTGTACCGTTTGAGTCGTTCATCTTGAGTTCGGCTCCCAATGGTTTGAAGACCTCGTCGCTTAGTGAACACACGCTGTAGTAACCATCAATTATCTTGTTGCTAGCGCCACCTACGAACAGTTTATTGTTGCTAGCGTTGATGTTAGTCCATCGTGGTAGGTAGGTGATATCGCACAGTGCGACTTCGAGTTGACCCGACGTGTTATCGATCGCGTGCGTCAGCTGAACGGCCTCGCCGCTCGTTATTCTTGGAAGTGTTATGTACATGTTATATAAACTCATTATATAATAGTTTTAAAACATGAAGATCGTGGTCGCTGATGGGCTGTATTTCGACGCCCAGTTCATAGATGTATTCGATAAGTATAAGTTTTCGGTGACTAACACTAAGACAGTGCACGCTTGGTTGAACAATCCGATGCAGTTCTGGCAGAATCAACTCAACTTCGCCGTGTGGTGCGCTACAACGGGGTGTGGTGTATCCGACACTCGGCGTGGACCGCTGAGTCAGTCTGTGTTCACGTTTCACGTGTACTACCAGGTCAGGCGTATCCTCAAAGAGATCAGCGCTCCACTCTCACAGGAAAAAGCGTGGAATGCAGTAAACAACCAGTACGATAGACGGGCCTACGAACGTATTTGCAACGAATTCGGAATCGACACTAAAACGGATTGGCGTTTGCCGGGACCGAACCACGGATTGGGTATTCCTATCGTTCACAACATGCCTCTCGTGGAAGCCAGCGAGAAGTTGCAAGATTGGGGATACAAGTCGTATCATCATATCACAACCAACGAGTGGGATGACCGTTACATGGCATTCGACGACAGCAAGGATTACCGAGTTTGGAGGTTCGAGCAGGGGGGTGATTGGAAAAAGTTCATGTTGGAATCGAAGGGTATACTCGTGCGGGGCACCGAACGCTTGAATGACTCGATTCGAACGTACGTGTGGGCGCTGTTGGGTGCGCAGACGCAAACGCGTTCCAATATCCTAGGTAAGGGGACTGCTTACGACGCTCAGAAACAGTTCGTTGTCAACGTTGAGGATGCTATCAATGCTCCAGTTGATCTCCCGAGTGCCATCAAACGCTACCAAGACGTGTTGGAATATGCCAGGTCGAAAGTCGACTACGTGTTCGACGTGGGACTGTATATGGCTCCGAGTGATATGCAACTGAGAGTAAAAAAAAAGTGGTGGGCTACAACAACGAAATAGTTATAGCCACGGCGGGTCAAAAGTTGGGCGTCAACCTCAATGTCAACGTCCCCCTCGTCCCACCACCCACGACCGGTGAAACGGGTATAGTAGCGCCACCCCCGGAGCCTAGGGTTCAACACACACACCTACAGCCCCAGCCTGCAGCGTCCAATCAGCAGCACATCGATCGTAAAACAGCCATGGTGGTTGGTGGGGTAGCTTTGGGGCTCATTTGGTTAAAAATTCCTTAGCCGCTACGTACACCAGACCCGCCACGGCGACGATGGCTGCCCACAGGTTTTGACTAAGCCAGGTGGCAGTTTTAGCCAAAGCGCCAAGCAGCCACGAGACGATGCTACCCAGGATGCCGGGTAGGGCTTCGGCAGCCTTACCAGCCAGTTTAGCCAGAGCCTCCCCTAGTTTTTTTATCCACTCTTTTACACCACCTGTGGGTGTTGGTGTTGGGGGTGTGGGCCCCCCTGTCAGTGACACCACCAGGGTTGATATGATGAAGCCCAGTGCAGTCAGAATGCTGGCGATGGTGATCCCTTGCTCCCGGAACAGGGTCCGAATCCTGTCAGCTAGCGTGGTGTCTTCATTTAGAACTCGATCGATGGTTTCCCGTACTCGACTGATCTGCGATCGGAGGGCTTCCCGGTTCGAGGAAGCGGATTCCAACCGAGTCCGTCTCTCGTCTTCCAAGTTTTTTATTCTCTCCTCGATACGGCGTTTCATATCATCGTCTGCTTCGGCGAGTTTTATTTTCTCGCGAGCGATGCGCTCGTCGACTTCGTTCAGTTTCCCCATGTTGTTAACGAGTTCTCCACGTACATGTTTCAAGGCTTCGTCTAAACCTCGCAGTTCCCTCAGGGGAAATTCGAGCCCAGGCAAGGGTTTGTCATGGTACGTAGCCAATATTTTTTCGATACTGTCCGATGTTTCTTTAGCATCCCCAGTATTGGCCCTGGCTACTTGCAGATCTTGGACGACCTTCGGGGGAAGCTTAGACCGTGCGCCACCGTAATCTATGAAGCCTAGTTCCCCACGGAGCAGTTGACTCCCACCAGGGCGACTTGTGAGTGTTGACAAAGCATATGGTTTCCCGTCTTTTTTTATGATATCAGCCCACAGGTAAGCCTTCAATCGCAGCGTGCCCTTCTTATCGACCATAAACTTGGAATAGTCCCTCCCCAACGGCTTGATGTCTTTATTTTCAACTGCGTCGTAATAATCATCGACGGCCGACTGTACAAGTTCAGTACTTAAGGGGAACGAGGTTTCATCCTCCCACATATCCTCCATAGGTATTTCCTCATAACCACCTTCAGCCATTATTTAGTATTAAAACTTATATATTTCATTTATATAACAATGTACGGTAGAAAACTAGATCCTTTCAGAAGATCGAGAGAGCCACTAGGTGTCAAAGCCGTGCGTCAGTCGGTGACCATCACCAACAATCCCAGCAAGATAGACCAGAATCAAACGCTGCTGGTTAGATTTCCAAACCTTGGCGCGAATGACCTCATTGTACCAGGCACTGTTCGACTGGCGTTCAACCTCACGTTGACCTCCGACAACGACAAACGTGAGCTAGTGCGGAACGTAGGTCGAGCCATCATCAAGAAAACCACCATCAAGATCACCGGTAACGAGGTGTTGAGCATCGACGACAGCGACGTGTTTCACTGCTACAGGGACCTCTGGAAAAGCGAGGGAGAACGCGTCAATGACGTGTACCAGGGCATCAGCAAATCGACCAGGTCGCGCATTGGGTATGCCTTCACGGCAGACCAGTTAGACAAGCTATCGGACGGTGAAAAGGCCATCGCTCAAGCGTACGGGAACAGGTTCTGCGTACCGCTCGACTTCGAGTTGCTCACGGAACACGCGCCGTTTTACCAAGCCGCGCTGGGTGATAGGCTTGAATACGAGCTAACGTTTAACGACTACAGCAAAGTAGTGCGTACGCCGAACGGCGATGAGGCTAGTTACGCCATAGACAACATCTCTCTGGAGTTCGACATGGTCACTAACCCGGAGCTGGCCAGGCAGGTTCGAAACCAGTACTCGGGGAATGTGGCCATCCTGTACGATCGCATACTGAGGCATAGATCCATCGTGCGGGATAAGAGCGACACTGTGTGGAATATCAACCTGAACGTGCCGGCGCGATCGATGAAAGGTATCCTGATCGTCCCCGTGGAGGATTACGAACCGTTCCGGAGGGACAGCGAGAAGTTTTTCAACCCCGAGATTGAAAAGGTGGAAGTGACTATAGAGGGCGTGCCCAACCAGCTGTTCAGTCATGGTATGAGGGCGTACCAGCAGTGGGATGAGATAAAAAAGCTGCCGAGCAAACATCCATACATAGCCAAAGACCTGGACCTATCATCCGTGCAAATCGGCGAATACTTAACTAACAAGTACGCGCTGTGGTTGGACATGCGATCCACGGATGACGATAAACTGCACGGTAGCGGCCGTAGAATAGACAATGGTAGCGAAGGAATTACTATCCAGATTACCAAGAAGGCTCAACCCGCTGGCAAGTTGAAATTATATCTGTACGTAATTATGGACGCGCAACTTAATATAGACAATGGGAGATTCGTGCAAGCCATTTATTGATGGCGGCAAGCCATCATCTAGTAGGCAACTGCCTACTCATTTGCCACGCGACCCACACTGCGCCATAGTGTGCGGGCAGACTGGCTGTGGGAAGACCGTTTTCGTGTTGGATATGTTGGAGGGTACTACAGGGATGTGTTCGATCACATCGTTATCATGTGCCCTACTCTGAGCATGAATAAAACGTACACGGAAAGACCTTGGGTGATGACGGACCCTGACGTACACAGAGTCGATCCGGGGCCACGTCTACAGGACTGGTTGAAAGCTTACCATATGAAATTTAAAGGGAGTCGACGTTGTTTATACTGGACGACTGCAGCGCTAATCGCGAGATAACAAAAAGAGAGATATGCTATCGTACCTGGCCTTCTCCGGCCGACACGCAAAGCACAGCGTCTGGGTGCTAACGCAGAAGTTCAACTCGGTGTTGAAAGACCTCAGGGAGCAGACGCGATGGGTTGCCTGATTTCACTGCAAGGATAGGGATTCGTTCGAGGAGTGTTTGCGAGAGAACGATGTGATGAGCAAATTAGAACGGGAACGGGTGAAGAAACAGCTAGCTGAAACTAAACACGCTAAGCTCGTGCTTAAGACAGACCAACCAGTAGCCTATAGTGTGTTTTAGCTTAGCAATGCTTAGCAATGCTTAGCAATGCTTAGCAATGCTTAGCAATGCTTAGTAAATTCTTAACAATACTTAGCAAATGCTTAGTATAAATACTTAGCATTTAGTTATAGCTATGGTATTTGAAGTATTTGTTGTGTGCAACTTAACCTTTATTTCTCTGTGTTTCGCTTATATCGTATATTATATTGTTAAAACTAAAACTTACTTATCATATTATAAGATGGAGTGTGAGGAATTGCTAGAGCAACTGTTGGTACCCCAATCACCACAGGTGGATGATGATAAGCGAGAGAAACTGGTGGCGTTGGCTGTTGGTGGCAAAGCCAAACATTACTTTGGGGAGTACACTCCGGATAAAATTCACAAAATGTCAGCCGAAGAAATCGATAAACTGTACGCTAAATACGAGACTAGACTAGGTTCAGAGATGACAAAAACAATAGGATCGGCTATGACCCAGATATACACTGGTATTGCGTCATACTTCCTTCCCATCCCCCCGGAGCGCTGGCTTTACCTGTGGGAAAACTTAGAGAAAGACCCTTTTATCGAACACGCCTTGAGCTCTATTAGCTGCGAGCTGTACCACAAATACGGTATGTTGTTAGCCCCGGTGACGGCGGCGATTATCACGGCAAAGCATTGTCAATTTGAGAGGAAAAATAATAATAATAGTATAGATGGATGCTGCACAGACCCAGACCCCTTCAGAGGAGACGGTGGAGACCCCCACGTTGGGGAAACCCCAACTGGAGGTGAACCCTCCCGAACTGGAGGTGAACCCTCCCACAGTCACCAGGCAGAAGAATCCTAAGAGAGTAGCTGCCGGTAAAAAACGGTGGTGTAACCAACATAAAATTATTAAGGTGACCCACCCGTCTCGATTATTGTTGGTTGTATGCGCAACTGCTGCCGTGGCTATCTCGTGGTTATATACACGACGCAGTGAGGGTCTCCCTCACAATCCTAGGGAGCTCCCGGAATTAAAGGTCAACCCGCATATCATGCAATAAAATATATATTTTTATATCATATACATAATGTCTGAGGGGAAAACGTTCGTCAACGACGCATACCACGCCACAGTGGTCGCCAGTCTAGCCGTAGGATACGCTCGGTTGACCAAAATGGTGCTTAAACAACCGACTATCAAGCTAGATTTCAACCTGCAGGATATGGGTATGCTAATAATGAACCTTGGTATGGCGATGGCCACAAAAGACATCCTAGTAAAACAAGGAATAATACCTGAAGATATTATGAAATAAATATAAGGATGGCTACGATAGCTATGATGGTCGGTGGTGCGTTAGTGAATGCCCTGGCATTTTCCGGGAGTAATTTCCTCTTTCGAAACTACGAGAGTCACACGCGGCTGAAATACAAGCCGAAAGAAAGCGGCACGATCTCGCTATTGAGAAATTACAAACAGCACAGGCTGAGTACGCTAAACAACGCCTCCAGAGGATCGATTACATTAACGAACAACTCAGGCGTGAAAACCATGCCGTTCAAACATTCCACGATGTCGACGACGCAGCGAGACAATACTACTTATTAACTGGTAAACGATTGGAGCCACTACAGAAGCCAACACTCGCTCAGTACTACACACCATCCAAGGGACAAATGGACCGTGAACTGACCTTCATAGCGCTGGGTATAGCGGCGACTGCTTTGGTTGTGAAACAATTAGACTAATACACATATAAGTATGCTAAACATGTATCGATGCGAATACATACTTATGGGGAAGACCGAGACATGTGGTAGGGAATGCGGTACTCATGGGTACTGTTGTTTCCACATGGGAAGTCCCAACTACTCGTGTTCTGTGTGTGGCATAGGGGTCAAAGGTCACTACTGTCTATGTAAAGCTCACGGGGCGAACGTAGTCAGACATCACCTCATCTACGAGAATAAAAAGGCCTACATAAAAGAACGTAGGCGATTTCTCAAGATAGCAGTGTAAGGCTGAAGGAGTTACCTCCCTTTGACTATGCCCCAATTAGAGATTATTACACACGTACGTATAGATATGTTTGTGGAACGTGTGATCCCAGTGAAGACATCGAATCTCGGGTAAAAAACATACTCAAAGATAAACTAAACTTCAGATTTCAGGTAATATTGAAAGTGGTATGGATTAAAGAGGGTGTTAAGTATACTCGTCCCTTCGTATGTGGGAGGACCATCACGACTCAACACCAGATAGATTGTTTTACAAGTATATCGGAATACATGATCAATTTCAAGGAACACTTTATCCAACAATGCGAGTACTGGATCGAAACAGCCCATCTAAAAATAGTTGATTGGGGCGACGGAGAGGATATATAGACGCCTTATCATTTTTACGGCGGCCCAATTAGACATTAGTTATTATGTGTGTACACAGTTATGACTACTATACAGTTCGTACGCACTGAGCGCGCTGTAGGTAAGTATTTAAGAGGCTGGCGCATGCATGTTAATAGGAACATAGATGTTGTAGATATTAAGCCACTGATAGATGATAAAATAAAACAGGAACTAGCCAGTCTGGGAAGTATCAAATTTCAAATCACAGTTAAAATGACACTCGAGAAGAATGTGGGGGGGATGTTACCGAGTACGTTCAGCCTTACTTCCGAGGTAAACAAGAGGTCGTGACCCAGATAGAGACTATAGACGCATCGATCGATACTAGTTTTCAGCAGATACAGGAACACCTAGAACGCTACACACACTTGGGATCCGGGTGGGCTGTAGATAAAATCGATATTGTCTATCTAGACATAGCTAACTACGTGCCGTTCAGAGGCGGGTCATACCTAGACTTGCCTCCATACTATAAGAAAAAACATGCCATAGTCAATGTCAAGAATAGAGGAAACGATTGCTTGAGATTAGCTATCAGATCAGCCTTGTTTCCAGCTGACACTCATTCAGACAGGCTTTCTAGCTATCCCCAAGACGATGGACTCAACTGGGATGGTATAGATGAACCAACCACCATATCTCAGATCACTAAAGTAGAAAAACAGAATAATCTAGCTATAAATGTCTTTGGACACGAAGACAATACAACAATAATACACAGGCTCAGTCCGTTGGTGGGGAAACGTGTTATCAATATATTCATGATCCAACGAGGTGAAAAGTATCACTACACGTGGATAAAACATTTCAATCGGTTGTTGCACGACCAGTCGAAACACAATGGGAAAAAAACACTTTTGTATGCGATGCCTACACGGCTTCATACGAGCTGATTTATTAGAATCCCACCAGGAGTATTGCCAAGGTGTGGGACAGACGGCTATACGCGTCGACATGCCCGAGGAAGGTGACAATATCCTAAAATTCTACAACCACAAGCACCAAATGTCCGTGCCTTATATTATATACGCCGACTTTGAAGCATTGGTCAAACCAATTACCGGCGGGGATACTCCCACAGGCGGGGTTGTTGGGGTACCCCAATGCTCTACCCATAGGTGAGAGCTTCACATACAAAACACAAGAGCATGAAGCATGTGGATTTGGATACATAGTCGTCCGTTGTGACGGTGAAACGAAATCTCCCGTAGTATACAGGGGTCCTGACGCGGTTGAAAGGTTTCTAAAGTGTTTGCAGGAGGAAGAAGAAATTATTAGGAACGCGTTGTATAGAATCGCTCCCATGCGTATGACCCAAGCCGACAGGTTAGCTCACTCCCGTAGCATTAACTGTCACGTGTGTGACTCACCACTGAACGGTGATTCGGTGAGAGATCACTGTCACATAACCGGTAAGTATAGAGGTGCCGCTCACAACGCGTGTAACCTTAAACTTAGAATCAACCCTAAGACAATAAACATCCCCGTTGTCTTTCACAACTTGAGAGGGTACGACTCTCACTTGATCATGCAGGCCATCGCGAAAATCGATGGTAATATAACGTGCATTCCCAACAACATGGAGAAATATCTCTCTTTCAGCTTAGACGGACTTAGGTTCATTGACTCGTGTCAATTTCTATTGTCGTCATTAGCCAGCCTGATTAAAGCCAACGATACCTTCCCTATCACCGATCGATACACAGACGCCGAGACTAGATCTCTGCTTATGAGGAAGGGTGTGTATCCCTATGAGTACATGGATAGTTGGACTAAGTTCGCCGAGACCAGACTACCCCCCATCAGAGAATTTTACAGCAATCTGACCGACTCGGAAATATCCGAAGACGATTACTCGTACGCTATTAACGTATGGAATAAACTTGGTTGTAAAAACCTAGGTGACTATCACGATCTGTACTTGAAGATGGATGTACTACTATTAGCCGACGTATTTGAGACATTTAGGTGGACATGTATCAAGCAGTATAAACTAGATCCAGCATGGTATTACACCAGCCCAGGTCTATCGTGGGATGCCTTGCTTAAAAAAGACCGGAGTTAAGTTGGAATTGCTTACTGATTACGACATGCACCTATTCATTGAGAAAGGCTTGCGAGGAGGGATCTCCATGGCAACCAAGCGATACGCTAAAGCAAATAATCAATACGTGAATGGCTACGACCCTAGCAAACCAACCAATCACATTCTCTACCTCGACGCCAACAACCTGTACGGCTGGGCTATGAGCCAGTATCTACCCACAGGGGGATTCGAATGGGTATCATCCGATTTCGATATTATGAGCATCGCGCCGGATTCGAACAAAGGTTATATCCTCGAAGTTGACTTGGAGTATCCCAAGGCATTACACACATCACACAACAGCTACCCCCTGGCTCCCGAACGTATGAGGGTTAACCCAGACTGGATGTCTGAATACCAACATAACTTGTTAGATAGGCGGGTGACGGGCGTTGAAAAACTCGTGCCTAACTTAATGAATAAGACCAAATACATCGTAGACTATCGCAACCTGCAGCTGTACCTGTCGTTGGGTATGAGGCTTACCAAAATACATAGGGTGCTCGTGTTCAATCAGAGCCCATGGATGGAGCCCTACATCAGAATGAACACGGACCTGCGAAAGCTTGCCACCAGTGACTTTGAGAAAAATCTCTACAAGCTCATGAACAACTCGGTGTTCGGTAAGACTATGGAAAACCTGAGGAAACGCGTGGACGTAAAGCTGGTTCGATCGAATGAGGAGAACAAACTCAGGAAGCTGATAGCCAGTCCGACATTTAACCGTAGCAAGATATTCACCGATAACCTAGTTGCCTTACACATGAAGAAAAGCCACATAAAATTCAACCGGCCTGTTTACGTGGGGATGAGCATCCTCGATTTATCCAAACACCTGATGTACGACTTTTACTACAACGAGCTTAAGAAACAGTACGACGACAGGTGTGAAGTGCTGTACACTGACACGGATTCCCTGCTGATGGAGATTCGAACCGAGGACGTGTATGAGGACATGAAAGAACGCCTCGATTTGTATGACACCAGTGACTACCCCAAGGACCATACCATACATAGCACGGTAAATAAAAAGGTCCTAGGTAAGATGAAGGACGAGTGTGCAGGCACGTCCATAGCCGAGTACATAGGGTTGAGGCCTAAGATGTACTCCATACTGAAAGCCGACAATAGTGAGATCCGGAAGGCTAAGGGTGTTAAGAAGTACGTGGTGAAACAACACATCAAACACGCCATATTCAAGGAATCCCTGTTCAAAACCCGTACCTTTAAACATAAAATAAACACACTTAGAAGTGATAGTCATAGGATATATGGGCTGACAATAAACAAGACGTCCCTGTCGCCTATGGATACTAAACGTTGGATAGCTATTGATGGGATAAACACGTACGCGTACGGGCATGAGAAAATTGAACCAAGAACGGAACCAGAAAAAGTTTGAGGCTATTTACTATAGCCCGCGTGGGTACTGGAAAGGAGCTAGCGCTGTAGATAAGCTGGCTAAAATGGCGCGAGTACCGCCGGAGGAAGCCAAAGCGTGGCTTGAAAAAACAAGCCCTGTGGCAGATCTATTTGCCACCACCACGCTACGTGCCTAGAAGGAAGTTCGGTATTAACATACCTAATAGCGTTCACCAGGCAGACCTACTGTTCCTACCCCACGATAAAAGGTACAAGTATGCCTTAACAGTCGTGGATGTAGCCAGTCGCTACAAGGAAGCCGAACCCTTGACCACGAAAGATTCGGTCCAGGTAGCCAGAGGATTCGAACGTATATACAAACGCAGTCCGCTGACGTGGCCAACAGAGCTGCAAGTTGACCCAGGGCGGGAGTTCATGGGTGCCGTGTCACAACTGCTAGCCAAACACGATACAAAGGTCAGGCGTGGCACGGCCGGAGCCCATCGCAGCCAAGCCATAGTTGAGAGATTCAATAGGACTTTGGCTGAGCGCTTATTCGGACATCAGTATGCGAGAGAGATGGCTGCCCCAGGGAAGCGATCGACTGAATGGGTCACGAGGTTACCTAAGGTGGTGTCGGCAATCAACCATGAAGTCACTCGTCTCACCGGTAAAAAAGCCGGCAGACGCTATAAAATTAAAATCGATAGCAGCAGAGCCGGCCGCTCCTTTGCGTGGGAAGGAGAAACAAATACCAGATAGGTCTCTAGTGAGATATTTATACGAGCCTGGGGAACACGAGGGTGATACTCGGAAACGAGCTACTGATCCTATATGGTCAGTCAAAACTTACAACATAGATAAAGTAGACATCAAAGCCGACGAACCTAACTTGTACTACTTAATGGATGGTCCCGGCAGAGGGTTTGTAAAAGAAGAATTATTAATCATACCGTATGGCACAGTATTACCTCCTGTCAACACGACATAGAGGCAAGATACCCGGTGGAGTTCGTATCCCACTATAGTAGAGGTAATGGTAGCAAGAGATAAGGGTCCCCAACTAAAGTCTTATTTGTGAAATAAAGCTTTGTAGAGGGGTAGTAGAGGGTAATGGGAAGGGTCCGACTAAAGCTTTATCTATTAAATGAAGCTTTAGATTACCCTGGTCCAGAATTCTCATTCCCTATACTACTCGTGAAGATCCGGGTTTTAAATTACATTTGTGACGTCATTCCATTGTCTGCTCGCTCCATTACTTTTCAGGAATGGAGCGATGTGTACCAGCTTCAAATTAAAGACTTCATTTTGTCATTTTGACATGTAACTTTGATAACAGAAATATTCCCAATACTTTGAATGTTATTTAAGTAGGGTAATATCCTCTTAACTCTCCATTCCTTAAAAAACAATGTGCCTCGGGCCCTCCGGGGCCTCGGCTCCATTATTTTTAAGGAATGGAGAGTTACTCGGACTTTACCCTCTACAGAA
Organism: Haliotis rubra; assembly: GCF_003918875.1. NCBI lineage: Eukaryota > Metazoa > Mollusca > Gastropoda > Lepetellida > Haliotidae > Haliotis > Haliotis rubra. The sequence continues at coordinate 53,676 of NW_025765145.1, read as the reverse complement.
TTGTCTTCAACAACAATGCTTGTCGTTAGATGCGACTAACGGGATCGGGTGGTCAGGTTCGCTGACTTGGTCAACACATGTCATCGTATCCCATCTGCATAGATCGATGCTCATGATGTTAATCACTAGGTTGTCTGATCCAGGCTCGATTATACAAAACTGGAATATTGCCGAGCGCGACGTTAAACAAACAAACTTGATTTTACGTTTGACCGTGTAGTTCTGCCACAGCTGTCCATGCATTGCTTGTGGTGGCAAACATTGTTGGTTAAGGTACGATAGCTTCGAGCGTTTTTGAAAACTATGACAGATTGAAAGGAGCGAATGTGGTTCGCTAGGGCTTAAAAACTAGCCAAACAGGATGAATGTATACTCAACTTTATGCTTTGGGCAAGACTATACACTGCATACACAATGGACAGCATGACCTAAAGAGCAGGGTAACACAACCAGTCAAACGTGCAAACAGGAAGAAATGATACTCTACTTTATGCCTCGGGCCCACCATACAGACACAATGGATAGTAAGACCAAGGAGACTAGATTACAATACAATGTATGTTATATGATCGATCTTTTGTTTCTTGATAAATGATGCAGTCAAAGCTTGAGACAGAAATCCAAATCCGTGTTTAGGTGTAGTTGGTGCATGAGTTCTACCATTACCAGCAAGAGTTTGAATCAAGTATTTAGGACGCGATGAGTTAATCAGCTTCCACCTGTACTTGACTGCTCTGGGTGTACAATGACTCCCGACACTCTCAGGGCCGTATCATTGTTGGTATGTACGTGTGACCTCACTGAAATGGCTTGAAGAATGTCAGCGGTGTTACAACACTGGGTTTGCAGATCCAAAACACAGAATAGGTGTGATCAGACAATAAAACATGTAAGGAAGATCATGATGGCTGATATATTCAAAATATTTCTGTTGTAGCTTTCTGCTGAATTTCTGCGGAAAGTACCTTAATTTAAAAAAACTATAATTCTAATTTTGTTGAAATAAAAAAAAAATCCCAAAAGAGACTTTCCCCCAAACATTTTCTGTTCCAGCTGTTAAGCTGTGTAAGATCAAGCATCGCCAAACAAAGACGTATGTCCTGATGAGGTTAGACAGTAAATCTATAACGAAACCTTAAAGTTCTCAGAATATGTTAATAGCAACACGCTCTGTTATCAGCTCTTTCCACAAACAACAAAAACCTGCCTTATATTCTAAACAGGATTCATCAGAAATTATTTCTACTCAAATGTGTGTACATTTAAATGTGAATTTCATGCTCATGTTATAATGTAGTTATCTGCCGGATTTGGCACCGTAACCCCAGAAAAAACAATGTTATCACAGGGGCGAAATCAGGATTTTGGAGAAGGGGAGGCGGGTGTCGCACGTAAATCATGAAGACCAAAGGTTAGGGGGACATGTTCCCCAGGGAATTGTTTTCGGGGCACACACGCACGCACGCACGCGCGCACACACACGCACGCACACAAACCCTGGATCCGCACCTGCTATCATTAGACACCTCTCTTAGAGAGGAATATACTATATTTTCTCCATACTCAAACAAGAAAATATGCATAAACTTAAAATTGCTAAAATTATTTCACACCTTTTCGACTCGAACTAAAATGGCATAAAAAACTACCAAATTGTATGAAGTGATTAAAATTAATTTATATTATACTGTCATGCAACCACAATATTTAACCACAAACGTTATCTAAGCATAGAAACAAGCATAGATGACCCCAAACATGACGCCGCATGATGATACCAGTACCACATACATCCCCATAGAAAAAAAAGTTCTTGTTAGATTCATTTTAGCCACGACCAAACATGACTGTACACCTTCTTTATCCCGTCAGTTTTCATCATAGATAATTCACTAGAATGTCCGAGAAAGAAAGGGGTGAGTGACCGAAGGGGTTTCAGTTGCTTTTGAATAGCATGTATGCTTAATGAATACAAAATGCCATTTAGAAAGTGGTCAATCGTAACATATATAATATTTTGGATTAAACTTTCTCGTTAAAGTACAGATCATACTACTTTTGTGGTTGAGTCCCCCACCACACTCTAAGAGCCAAGCACCTAATCGCCAGCGCACAAAGTCTGCTATCTAACCTACTCAGCCATCGCAGCGTTCACAAAGTATGCGTGCTAGACTACAAGTTGTCCGACTTCGAATTTTAAAGTGGGTAAGTGTAATCCCAAATAATTATATATGTATCTAAATAAAATTGTCATACAATCAACACACTCTTCAAATATAACACCACACCCCCAGAAAAAACAATTATTGTGGGATTATTTGGGATAATGACATGTATCTTCGCGTAGCCATCGGACACTGTCGAAATAGTATTGTTGATATTTATCCAAATTATGGAGTTTCACACAAATGTCACAGAAAGCAGATTCATATGTTGTCCCTGTATGTGAATGTGTATACTTGGATTTGTTTTCCAGAATCTCAGCATAAGCTGTCACGTTTGTTTCCAGATACTTAAGATAGGTTGCCAGTTCTTTTGGACTAGAAAAGTCCGCTGCATTAATGTACGTTCCATTTGGTACCAGGGAATTATAATCTGCCCCTCCACGAACAACTGGAACAATGTTATGAGCATATACTTTGAACAACTTCTCTGTGGCGTAATCAACGCAAAATGAATTTTCAAATGATAAATAAAACCTATATTGGTTGTACAAAAAATCGCACTTCGGTCCGCTACATTTTAATGGCCCACATCTTCCATAGATGTCCACTGAGATATGCTTACGTAGTTCTTTCACATACTGTTGCCGTTTGGATTGTGTGTTGCAGTTACTGACAAACCAGAGGACCGACTTCGTTTTATTCAGAGCAATTTGAGAAAAATTAACTTTCGGTGGTTGCTGCAGCTGAAAAAGGACATTGTAAGGCAAGATGACGTCAGAGTCGAGACGATACGTCATGGTCCAGTTGAACATGTGACGCCAATGTTCTGACCGAGATAACTGATTGTTGTAATAATAGGGACACTCTAATCCGAACATGATCCACACTTGGTTGGTTTGTTTAAGTGGAGGGGTTAAGTGGAGTTCAACACCATCGAAGATGACAGCATCTGCTTTATCAACACGTTTGGTATCAAAGGAACATTCACAGTGTTTCTGTGGACATTTCTGTAAACCCTGTGGACAAAACTTTTGAAATGCTGTAAACCATCTTGGGGGATTATGAAAGAGTATCAGCTTAGACTTGGTGCTTGTAACTGGACGGTATCCATGAGTGAAATCCACGCTGTAGGACCGCTTCTGTCTGTACTTGTCAGAAGAATGAAACGACACTGGTTTATAGAAATGTGGAAAAGTGCTATTACTTTTAAAAACCATCTTCTGAAGGTGAGTTTTAGCTACTGAGACATCACGATTGATGGTCTTGTTGTAGTTAGTGATTGGGTAGTAGACCGTCCACTTCGTCCACATTCCAGGCGACATGAAACTGGACTCATTGTAGCATACCGTAACTGTTCCACACACAACCGCAGCAATCAGCAGGTATAGGCAGTACTTGAATTTCCGAGGTGACGCCTGAATCTGAAATTGAATAATGAAACCCATGTGTATATTACTGAACAGATAATGACTGCAAGAAATAAACACAACCACGTGAAATACTGAGAGACACGCAGGTATTGAGACAGGTGGTTGGTATATACACTCGTACAGAGATATCTGCAGACATACGAAGAGGTGTTAGGTATGATATTGATAAATAAAGTGGTAACGGTGATAAATAGTGACATTCATTCAAAGGTGTACAGAGTGACAATGGCTATTTACAGGTATACAGTAAGATAGCTGGTACACTCAGATATATATAGATATGGGAGGTATACTGTCTTATGTAACTCGCTCACATAAGATGTGTGTTTCAGCCTCTTACTGAAAAACACTTGTCTGATGTATCATCTTGTAGACTGTGCATCAGACTCTACTGGACAACAGCTGTCTGATGTATCACCTTGAAAATTGTGTATCAGACTCTACTGGACAACACCTGGGTGGTGTATCACCTTGTAGATTGTGTATCAGACTCTACTGGACAACAGCTGTCTGATGTATCACCTTGAAAATTGTGTATCAGACTCTACTGGACAACACCTGTCTGATGTATCACCTTGTAGATTGTGTATCAGACTCTACTGGACAACACGTGTCTGATGTTTCAAATTGTAGACTGTGTATTATTCTCACTGGGCATGTCAACAATCTACCCCATTCAAAGATATGTTACACCTTCCACTACATACGGTAGTGAGTGTACAACGCCATGTATGATGCATAAACTCTTCACGCTAAGTACTGGGTGCCAAGTTTTGAATCAGGTACATGACGTATCACCTTGTACATTCTGTAAATGTACCATGTCAACTTGTACACTTTCTTGTCTAGTTTAGCAGATGCCTACATTCAGTCTACCTTTGTTTCAGTGTGTAGTCCCGTGCAGTTAAATGTTTTCGGAGTAAAAGCTTACTATTTTTGTGTCCTGGTCATTCTTTTGTAAAGCCCTTTGGATGTGGCTGCTCATCTTTGGTCTTCAATCTGAAATCGTAAAAGCGTTCTCAAATGCGTATCTGTTTATGAGGGGGAATGTAGCTGTGACAACGAATGCTTCTGGAATAAAACGAAAATTCATTTGAGTAGAAATTAATGATGTAACGAATCAATTTGGGAAATGTGTACGCGCCGTCTCTGAAACTACAAGGGCTAGGCTAGGCAAGACAAAAGATGAAGAATGAGGACTATTTTTATGGATATACAACTTCTTTATTCTGTATAGGCGACGTTCCGACATAGATTCTAATGTCGTTGTCAAGCAAGACATTAGGATCTATGTCGAAACGTCGTCTATACAGAATACAGAAGTTGTATATCCATAAAAATAGTCCTCATTCTCCATCTACCAAACTTCTAGAATGCGAGTCAAAGAAGGACAAAAGATCTCACACCAGAACCAGTCGCTTAAAATGCATTTTTATTCTCTGATGGGAGAAAGTCAGAGTTTGTTCACCAAAAACACGTGACTTCGAATACCAAGCATGTCCAGTGAACGATTCATGCATAATGTTATGTCCAGCATTACCGGTAGCATAAAAGATTTTAAATGGCCTTTAACAGAATCGAATACCATTTGCACCTTATGCAACTCTTTGCACATGTACTGACAAATTTGGAGCATGATATCGTGGAGTCCGCTTGTTCTTTTGAATAAAGTTGATTCAGGTAAACAGGCAGAATTTTTAATATTGATAAATTCAGCTTTGAAACTTGCTTACCCGTTCCTTTCTTTTCATGGAGTAAAAACGATAATTCCAGATCGACCTCTATCTCAGCACAACATGGACGTTTCTTGTTAAATATGAGTTTGCTGACATCACCAGAACAAACCAACAAAATATAGCAAAAGCAGCTGCGCGGGCTCCATGACCTATATTGAAGGATCCGGTTTCACAGTCACAGTCACCTCACAATGTCCTACTTTGGTTTATAATGAAAACTAAAACGATGAAACCAAACTTGAATGACTTGAATAAATAAATATGTAACTTTTTACTTCTGGTCTCATTGAGTCGCCTTCGGTATAACTTAAGATGCAGCATTAAACTTAAACAGGTACATGCTTTCAGCAGATAATGAACTATCTGGAACTTTGTCATCAGCACTAATTGTTGACATCAGAAATGACATGAAAAGGTTAATATCAGAGCAGCTTAATACACTTTTTCTAAAGGTAAAGATTCCGTTGTCAAGAACAAAAATATAAAAGAATCAGTGATTTGCTATAGTGACTTTGTGAAACAATATCAACGATTATATTTTATATTGATTGGGTTAGGTCAGGTTTTCATAATTGGTTTGCCTTCAGCTGCTACATGACCAGGACCAAGCTGTTGTGCTTAGGAGTCGAAGGCTACCATGAAATGTTACCACCAATAATCATCATGTGCATATACCCTAGTGTTGTCCCTTTTAAGCAGTCCGAAAGAAGAAATAGTTCCTTGCCTTCCGTTCCGTTGTCTTGTAGTCTACAGTACAAATAGTACGCTATCAGTCTCTTGCAATCAATACAGGATCTTTACGTTGTTTATATACTGGACAAAATAAGTTAGGGATATTGGTATTTTTATGATTGATATTGTATTAGTGTGTAAATGAATAAATAGATCATTATTCATAATTTTAAAATTTACATATATCCCTATCTATTTTTGTCTAGTATATGATCAATTTCCATTGAGGAAAATCGTAAAGATTGGAAGACAACTCAGTATGGCAGCTTTCCAACGTCAGTCATCATATTTAAATGACAAGCCTATAGCTTTCATTAGATGACTTTTCTCGTGTACAAATCTGGACCCAGAACATGTATGGTGATGTATGGATGACTTCTTCAAAGTGAATTTGTATACTAGTATCACGAGTTGTTTATCCGTTTCTTTGACTATATGACAATTACAGGTCTTTCCTCAATTCACCTTTAAACCACCCCAAAACTCTACGGAACACCTAAACATCCAATACCCAAATATCCAGTTCACTATGAAAAATGAGTCCAATCCATCTACCCCTTGATGCACCAATGTCCCCAACCACCCAGCTCAAGCCAAGAAAGGAATCATCTCATCTCGATGGCGGATCTGCTTGTCCCGATAGCTGCCGGAAGATACAAGACTCTTCTCGCTGCATGGACAATTGGCCGACAACTCGTCGATGAGGCGTTGGTAGCGCAGGCACCACGAGAGGCAGTCGTCGTCGTACAGGTTCTCTACGTTCGAGAGAAAGTAGTGGATTGGGATTTCTTCTGGAACCTCGAATGGGAGTCGATCCTCCTGGGGTGGTGTGTAGTTTTCTATCGCTTTGTTTTTCACAGAACGCATTTCTTGCTGTCGACGCAGCGGTTGATGGCGCAGCACTTGCACGTAGAGTTGTCTTGCTCGAAGAGAGTGGGGAGTTCCGGTATGGCGGCCAGGCAGTCGGTGCATTGGTGGTGTCTTCTGTCCTTGGGTTCTGCTGGGCGGCAGTAGTCGTCCGCGAGAATGATGCGGAGTTTGCCCGATGCCGGGCGAAATTGGTTGGGTGGGTAGAGGTAAATCCACTATTTTGCCATCGTCGACAAATGGGTGAAAGTACAGCAAATACAGTCTCTCGAAGACTTCGGCCATGTCGGGAGTTCACTCGGAGCTGCCACGGATTTGCGTGTATCAGGCTTGCAATATGTGGTACTTCCTCTTTGCTTCCCGAAGGGACAAATGACCCGATCGGATCTTGGCGTAGGCTTCGCGCGATAGCTTGGTTCCTGGCATTTTGTTGTGTTCTATACCTATGTACCTAGTGTATCTCTAATTCGATTGCACCTTCGCCGATGGAGAAACAACACGAGAGTGGTCCAAACCCCATCGACATACTGTCGTTGTTGTTCTGCGCTGGACTCCAATTTTGCTTTCCATATACCTGTCTTGGGGTTGGATGGACTACGGGTTCGCGAAGAAAAAACCCAATGCAAACAAAGAGTGTCTCTATTACTCAAATGTTGAGTGGAGGTGCACCTTTTGGTCTTTTCCTTCTTATTTTATCATTATTTTTTAGCATTACCATTGTGTATACTACTCGTACTAACACTTGAAGACTAAAGTACATATTGGGAAGTCAACAGATTGGACGCATCAATTTATACAGGTTCAGAACTATCCATAGCGACAAGGACAGTATAAAGTGATATCACCTGGGTCAGTCCCCTCTGAATATCGGTAGGAATATGTTATAGATAGTACCAGTGATATGACAGAGGCTTGTCGGATGGTACTAAATTATTTAAACATTTTAGTAATCAGTTTAAATCTTTTTGATCGGATGCCAGAATTGTTTGATCAAAGTTGCAGATTCTAAGCAATTTCCCCAAAGTACAAAACAGAGGTTACAACTAATGGTATAGACGTAAGAATGTGATCTTATGGTATTATGATTTGGAAAAATGAAGAATAATGTGCATTAATAGCAACTGAGACATCTGTGAAGATCCTTCTTGTTCCTGCAGTTCGAAATGCGAACATGAGGCAAAAATTGAATGGAACCTGTGTTCAGATGTCACATCGATCGATGCATGAATTAAAATGTCTCTTGCAGTAGTTGTGTCTTTGGTGAGTGAAATTAAGCCATTATGGGTTCTAGATCTGTGATGTGATCATATGTGCTTGGGATACCAACAGTTGATGGCATGTCTTAAAGATTTTAAATCAATTTTCTCTTTGCAGGTAATCTTTCACGCTGATGGAAGAAAGTCACTCCAGTTCAGAAATTTATGTTGGGGTTTAGACATTTTGCAACAATTACTGGTTAGAATAACATGTTCAGTTCATGGGAACGTATCATGTATGCAGATAAAGTGTACTGACGTATTCTGACGTCACCCAACAACCACTACCACTATATGCTGACCTGGGACACAGTGAATCCCGAATGTATGTTACAGTGAATATTTAAAACAAGGGATTATGTATAATCCCTGAAATTTTCTGTGATAATGTCTGATTCACTCAGTGATCATACATAATCACTGAAATTTTCAGGGTTTCGGTTTTACATATTAACTGTAACATATATAGCTCCTTGTTTTAACTGCAAGCCACGGTCTCCTTGTTGCCACCTCCACCTACCACCGAGACTGCAGATGCTGCACTTTGTTAGTTTGTTAGTCTCCAACTTAGAACACTTTGATATTGAACTGACTATAGATAAACTGCAATTCAGCGCTGGCATTTGATAGACTAACAACTGCTTTTGCGTTATTTCTGGATAAACCGGAAAAAGATGCTTCTAATTGGGTCGTAATTGAATAAGCGAGTGTTGGGTTCCATTATTGCGTGGTCACTGATGGGTGGCGCCACTGAATTTATGCCGATTTCACCAATCAGAGGCTATTCAAATACCCTGAAACCCAGAATATTCTCGTTGAACAGAACGGATCCAGTAGAGAAAATACAATATCCATACTTAACACAGCATCAATAATAGCTTCAATATAAACATACCAACATTCTGATGTTTTATTGATTTTAAAAGAGCGTTGTAACATCCGTGGTGGGAACATGATATTTCAAACAATATGCTCCAGGCTATCAGGCTGACCATGTCCTTGCCTTAGATAACCCTGAATAATCTCATATTTCCTGTACAATCCGGTATGTAACAAGGATGTGTGTTATTGCCAATTCTGTTACCTATAAAAATCAATGCTGTTATACGCTTTTATTACCCACGTGGTCAACGTATGGGAATTTGCATACTAATCTCGTACGTCACACGAGTGTCGTATCGCGTTGACCTGTGTCGTAACGACTTGACCTGAGATTCTAACGATTTGATTGGATAACCGATGACCTCTCAATTAGGTCACATTCTGACATAACTATTTTTTCATTCATAACGAACACGTGAATTCATTCATTCTATAACTTAAATGCATTGTGGGAATGTAAACATTGCGAACGTTGCCGTGTCGCTGTTTAATTGTGAGTCGAACTGAGACATTATATCCGTCGAAAAACATAAACGGAATGTTTCCACCAGTGATGTTAGCCGGAATGAAGCAACTGCAAACCAAGAAACGGGGTGCTACGGAGTAGTTTACTGTAGGAGGCTGTACGAGGCGATGGCAACTGACATGCATCCTGACGTCTGTTACCAAGGCAGTGACGTCATTACAGTGTGACGTCATGCAAATATTGTACTACAGTACAAAACTCTTCCGCAACCTCTTTATGAAACCGGTTTCGGTTGGAAACCAAAAAATAACAAAAATACGTTATTTTGTCAATTTAATGCATGTAAGACGTGGGTAATAAATAAAATTCCACACTCCGTCTCATTACATACGAATTATACGAAACTCGTGACCTTCCTATGTTATCTAACCTCGCTTTCGCTCCGTCAGATACCATAGGAAGGACACTCGTTTCGTATAATTCGTATGTAATGAGACCTCGTGTAGTATTCTCTATGTATGTCATGCTGTAACAGTAGTATATACAGTAGCGGTCCTAAATCAAGTCCTACAAAAGCCTGTGTAAAGCTTCATTCACGAAATAAAGCTTTTGTCAGGCCCTTATCTCTCCCCGCTATTGTATATACAAATTTTTAACCCCCAGTTAACTTCCCGGGCACTAGTGAGACACAATAGTGTCAAAATGACCGCGAACTAGCACTTCTGATCACGTGACACTATTGTGCCCGTCCTATGTCGTGTTGACCTCGATGAAACAGTTTAATGTGAATCGCCTATGATCTCTTTGGTGTTCATAATGAAGGCTTGCTGGGCTTTTCATACGCCCTGTTCTATGTACTTTTTTTTCTCGTCTTCGCTGATAGCAGACTTACGAGTCTTGGACCGGATTTCTTGTTTCATCTTACGGTACTTGTCGAGTTCAGAGAGGATTGAACGAAATTCCTCCTCTGAGATCTTACTGTCAGTGAGTACTGTGGAAATACGCTCGCTTACCGTGTTCAGCTTTGCTTCAGCTAGAACCCTGATCTCGTCGTGTTTCAACACTTTACGGTGCAGTCTGCGGGATGCAAACTTAAACTATAGGTGCGGCCACGATGGTGGCTAACAACCCAACACCTGCCGCCCCTAGTCCCATGCTGGTTGTCGTAAGGGCAGTATCAGTCCCGTCCACGATATTGAAAGCTCTATGGTACTTTTTATATAGTGCTTTCCGCGTGTCGTGGTCTTGTTCTAGTTGGCGTTTTACATCACATAACTGTCTCAAGCGCGAACCCGTCTACGGTTTCCAGGGTCTTCGCGACTTCCTCTACGACTGGGTACAGGCCCATACTGTGCATATAATATATTCTAAAAAATATCTTTAAAATGTGCGTAATTTACTTTTTGCACAGTGTATTTGAAGCTTACAAGTCTTAGACCCTCGTACAGGGAAATAGGGGAGAGGTAAATAGGTAACTTTGCGTCCACACGAACATCATCGAGGCTTACTGAGGGGACTATAGAACCCGTTGAGGGGTCCGGTTGTATGATGATACGGCAACGTTCGCCCAGGGTTAGGGCTCTATAGTGTATTGTCAACCCAGGTAAAAGTTGCTGTTCTACGGGATCCCCCTCCATGAAGTAGACTTCTATGGCGAGTGTGGACCCTGGGTTCACCTTCATAAGGCCCAATTGGGAATTGGGGACGTCAAACCTTAACTCGTCCTCCAAGCCTGAAGCAACTAACATGTTGTCCGTGTGATCCGGTATTAGTTGAGTACTTATACTATACTTCGGACCGAAAGCCCCGAACAAGATACCATTGTTCCTAATTTCGGAGACATACCTATCTTTGTCTAACGAGATATAAAGTTCGGTGAGGGTCATGTTGAGCAACCATTTGGGTTCTATAAAGCCGTCTGGCAGACGCCGCCGCACGCATGTACACACCGTTTCTTAAGGGCAGGACGTACGAGGTGTCTTCCTCGCCGGGCTGATCGAATCCCTCCGTGTCTCCTAGATCGTTAAGTGTGGCGTTGGGCCGATGACGATTGGACATTGCTATGATACTATTACGAGATAGTTTCCAATTGTTTTTCTGATAATTTCTCAGGGGTGAAGTGTATGTTGTCGGGTAGGAAGATCTTGGTGAGTGATATCGTGTCTTCCACGGTCACGGTGACCCCCTACAGACTGGTGTGGGAGTCGACACCCACCCGCACGTAAACAGTGCAAACCTGATACTGGTGCCGTTTCACCCACAGGAGTTTGATCCCCTTCACAATTTCGACTTCATCCTGCGATGGTTCCCCTAGGTAGACTTGGATGACCAGCGTGGAGTTCGCCGGTAGGCTTGCCAGGATGTTGACCACGCCAGCGAATTCAGACACCAAATGCAATGCCCCGTCTTGTACTCCCGGTTTACTCGACAGCATGTGGGCTGTAGCACTCGACACTGGGCTGATGACTACGCTACGCCTCTGCGTCGGGACGTAAGCCACGAGCAGGGTTCCGTTGTTCACGACTTTGTTTAGGTAGTTGTCTTTGTTCTCCGTGAACACGTAGGGGGAGCCGAGCCTAATGTTGAGAAACCAATCTACTCGAGAGGGTAACAACACCCACTTGTCGTCGTTGGTGAAGATGAGGGTATACTGCTTGTTTCAGGCGACGGTCGTGCTATCAACATCTTCTAAGTCGAACAGTTTGCCTCCGAACGAGGCATCTATCATCACCATTGCGGACTAGGTCAAACCGAGTGTTGAGGGCCGCTCCTGAGACATCTACTACGTCACCTTGGGTTCTACCGATGGAGGGGGAGGATTGAACCACGGGTTGGGTATTCCGTACAGTGATGGGCTCTCCGTAAAAGCATCACGAAAAGATACAGTGGTAAACTTTATGAAGCACCATATGTTTAGTTTCGATAATTTCTTCCATGCATTCTCCAACCTCGTTCCTAAACCCATACACAGTGGGCCAAAACCGGTGAAAGAAGCCAGCGATGATCTACTGAAACGAGGTTTACTTCGGCCAGAATTTGCTCTGTCGAGTAACGAATGGCGAGATGACCGTATGGACTTTACAGGCGACGTTGGTTTCACCATCCAAAAGGTCGAGCAACCCCCCTACGTTGAAGACAATTGGAAAGTATATATGCTGGACACGTCGAAAGGGTTTACTCGTGCCGGCACTGAACGCTTGAACGACTCGTGTGGGCGCTGTTGGGTGCGCAGATGCCATAGCCTCCCCCGGTTGATCTACCGGGTGCCATCCGACGATACCAAGACGTGTTGGAATATGCCCGGTCGAAAGTCGACTACGTGTTCGACGTGGGACTGTACATGGCTCTAAGCAACATGCGACTGAGAATCAACAAAGTGGTGGGCTACAACAACAAAATAACCATAGCCCCAGCCGACCAGAAGCCGGGCATCAACCCCGATGTCAACGTCCCCAACGTACAGCCTCCCACGACCAGTGAAACGGGTATAGTCGTACCACCCCCGGAGCCCAGGGTTCAACCCACACCACCACGGCCCAAATCCCCACAGGTGCAGGCGTCCAATCAGCAGCACATCGACCGTAAAACAGCGCTGGTGGTTAGCGGGATCGCGGTTGGTTTGGGGCTCATTTGGTTAAAAATTCCTAAGCCGCTACGTACACCAGACCCTCCACGGCGACGATGGCTGCCCACAGGTTTTGGCCGAGCCACATGACAGTTTTAGCCAGCGTGCTGAGCAGCCACGAGACGATGCTACCCAGGATGCCGGGCATGGTACTACACCAGCCCAGGTCTATCTTGGGATGCCTTGCTGAAGAAAACCGGAGTTAAGTTGGAATTGCTCACCGATTACGACATGCACCTGTTCATTGAGAAAGGCTTGCGAGGTGGGATTTCCATGGCCTCTAAATGCTACGCAAAAGCCAATAATCAATACATGAAGGGCTACGACTCGAGCAAGCCAACCACTCACATCCTCTACCTCGATGCCAACAACCTGTACGGCTGGGTCATGAGCCAGTATCTACCCACAGGACGATTCGAATGGGCATCGTCCGAGAACGATGTTATGAGCATCGTGCCGGATTCGAACAAAGGCTATATCCTCGAAGTGGACTTGGAAGACCCCAAGGCATTGCACACATCACACAACTGCTACCCCCTGGCCCCCGAACGTTTGAGGGTTAACCCGGACTGGATGTCCGAGTACCAACATAACTTGCTGGGTGGGCGGGTGGCAGACGTTGAAAAACTTGTGCCCAACTTAATGAATAAGACCAAGTACATCGTTCATTATCGCAACCTACAGCTGTACCTGTCGTTGGGTATGAGGCTGACCAAAATACACAGGGTGCTCGTGTTCGACCAGAGCCCCTGGATGAAGCCCTACATCAGAATGAACACGGACCTGCAAAAGCTGGCCACCAGTGACTTTGAGAAAAACCTCTACAAGCTCATGAACAACTCGGTGTTTGGTAAGAAAATGGAGAACCTGAGGAAACGCGTGACCTTGAAGCTGGTTCGGTCTAAAGAGGAAGACAAGCTCAGGAAACTGATAGCCAGCCCAGCATTCAACCGGAGCAAGATATTCACCGACGACCTGGTGGCCCTACACATGAAGAAAAGCCACATCAAATTCAACCGGCCTGTTTACATGGGGATGAGCATCCTCGATTTATCCAAACACCTGATGTACGACTTTTACTACAATGAGCTCAAGAAGCAGTACGGCGCCAGGTGTGAAGTGCTGTACACGGACATTGATTCCCTGCTGATGGAGATTCGAACCGAGGACGTGTACGAGGACATGAAGAAACGCCTCGATTTGTACGACACCAGCGACTACCCCAAGGGCCATGCCATACACAGCACGGTAAATAAAAAGGTCCTCGGTAAGATGAAGGACGAGTGTGCCGGCACACCCATAGCTGAGTACATAGGCTTGAGACCCAAGATGTACTCCATCCTGAAGGCCGACAATGGTGAGATCCGAAAGGCTAAGGGTGTTAAGAAGTACGTGGTGAAACAACACATCAAACACGCCATATTCAAGGAAGCCCTGTTCAAGACCCGCACCTTCAGGCATCAAATGAACACGCTTAGAAGCGACGGGCACAGGATATACGTACTGACGATAAACAAGACGTCCCTGTCGCTGATGGACACAAAGCGTTAGATAGCCATCGACGGGATAAACACGTACGCGTACGGGCATGAGAAAATTGAACCAAGAACATAGGTGTATATATGTCGGGATGTCACGGAACCAGAGAAAGTTTGAGGCTATTTACTACAGCCCGCGTGGGTACTGGAAAGGAGCTAGCGCCGTACATAAGCTGGCTAAAATGGCGCAAGTACCCCCGGACGAGGCCAAAGCGTGGCTTGAAAAACAAGCCCTGTGGCAGATCTATTTACCTGCCCCATGCTACGTGCCTAGAAGAAAGTTCGGTATTACCGTACCCAATAGCGTTCACCAGGCCGACCTCCTGTTCCTACCCCACGACAGGAGGTACAAGTATGCCCTAACCATCGTTGATGTTGCCAGCCGCTACAAGGAAGCCGAACCCTTGACCGCGAAAGACTCGGCCCAAGTAGCCCGGGGATTCGAACGCATATACAAACGCAGTCCGCTGACATGGCCCACAGAGCTGCAAGTAGACCCCGGGCTGGAGTTCATGGGTGACATGTCACAACTGCTAACCAAACACGATACCAAGGTCAGGCGTGGCGCTGACGGGGCTCATCGCAGTCAAGCCATAGTTGAGAGATTCAATCGGACTTTGGCCGAGCGCTTATTCGGACACAAGTATGCGAGAGAGATGGTCAACCCAGAAAAACGATCGACGGAATGGGTAGCGCGGCTACCTCAGGTGGTGTCGGCTATCAACCACAAACCACCCGTCTCACCGGCAAGAAACCGGCCGACGCTATCAAACTGAAATCAGTGATAGCCGAACTGGCTGCACCATCGCGTGGGAAGGAGAAACAGATACCCGATAGGGCCCTCGAGAGGTACCTCTACCAGCCGGGGGAACACAAAGGGGACACTCGGAAACGAGCCACCGATCCGACATGGTCAGTCAAAACTTACAACATAGATAAAGTGGACATCAAAGCCAACGAGCCGAACTTGTACTACTTGAAAGATGGGCCAGAGAGAGGTTTTTGTCAGAGAGGAATTATTGATCATACCATACAGCACAATGTTACACCCCAAGCAAAATATTGCCGAGTGATCCCAATAGTATCCTGTAACCAGCTCATTCACATTAAACTGTTTCCTCGAGGTCAACACGACATAGAGCTAGCATAGTGTCACGTGATCAGGAAAAACTGGTATATACAATAGCGGGGAGAGATAAGGGCCTGACAAAAGCTTTACAGAGGCTTTTGTTGGACTTGATCTCGGACCGCTACTGTATAAACTCCTTGTAACTAAGCTGAGTCAAGACAGTCTCTCCCTAATCTCTCTCATGTTCGATCGTGACTGCATCCAAGGTCGGTAGCTTTTGCGCTTTGTGCTTGTTGCTCTGTCATTCAACAAGAAAAGCCTTTAAAAGGCAACGTTGGAGGCACCTGGCTAAATTAAGAAATTTAGTGAGTAGGGCGTGAGATGATTTAGGGGGGGGTGGGGGGTGAAGCTGATTTCAAGAGCATCACGATGACCAAACATCCGTCTATTAGAGACTTGCTTCTATTAGAGATCGGTACTAGCATCGCAAATACGGTACTCTCATCTCCAGGATATGAATTTCATATCAAAGGTCTTAGTCATGTCTAACCGTGTCTTGAACTGAAGTACTGGTGACGGACGGAGGAAACATGGTCCTACATAGTGCCACTGCCGGGCCAGCGTCTATAAGTGCGCGTGGGTTCGCACAGTGATTTCTAAGAGGGTATAACATGTACGGTGTTACTGAAAAGGCCTATCGAACCGATTCTAGGAAACCAGTCGGTCTTTCACTAAATTCCAGGAAAAGCTAATGGGTGATTCTAAAATGGATTGTATTTCCGATTCTGCAATTCGAAATTATGCACTGAACTGGTGCAAGTGTGCTCTGTTACGTAATATTGTTTTGAATTTAAAGTGTATGAGTTTATTTACGTTTTTGATCACTAAAAATACAGTATGTGTTTAAATTAGAGATTTATATAGAGGTTTCGTCAGAGCGGAATTATTGATCATACCATACAGCACAATGTTACCCCCCAAGCAAAATATTTAACACTTACCTTGCCGAGTGATCCCAATAGTATCCTGTAACCAGCTCATTCACATTAAACTGTTTCCTCGAGGTCAACATGACATAGAGCTAGCATAGTGTCATGTGATCAGGAAAAACTGGTATATACAATAGCGGGGAGATATAAAGGCCTGACAAAAGCTTTACAGAGGCTTTTGTTGATCTCGGACCGCTACTGTATAAACTCTTTGTAACTAAGCTGAGTCAAGACAGTCTCTCCCTAATCTCTCTCATGTTCGATCGCGACTGCATCCAAGGTCGGTAGCTTTTGCGCTTTGTGCTTGTTGCTCTGTCATTCAACAAGAAAAGCCTTTAAAAGGCAACGTTGGAGGCACCTGGCTAAATTAAGAAATTTAGTGAGTAGGGCGTGAGATGATTTAGGGTGGGGTGGGGTGAAGCTGATTTCAAGAGCATCACGATGACCAAACATCCGTCTATTAGAGACTTGCTTCTATTAGAGATCGGTACTAGCATCGCAAATACGGTACTCTCATCTCCAGGATATGAATTTCATATCAAAGGTCTTAGTCATGTCTTACCGTGTCTTGAACTGAAGTACTGGTGACGGACGGAGGAAACATGGTCCTACATAGTGCCACTGCCGGGCCAGCGTCTATAAGTGCGCGTGGGTTCGCACAGTGATTTCTAAGAGGGTATAACATGTACGGTGTTACTGAAAAGGCCTATCGAACCGATTCTAGGAAACCAGTCGGTCTTTCACTAAATTCCAGGAAAAGCTAATGGGTGATTCTAAAATGGATTGTATTTCCGATTCTGCAATTCGAAATTATGCACTGAACTGGTACAAGTGTGCTCTATTACGTAATATTGTTTTGAATTTAAAGTGTATGAGTTTATTTACGTTTTTGATCACTAAAAATACAGTATGTGTTTAAATTAGAGATTTATAGAAACTAAATTTCCACATTAACCATGAAGTAAAGCGGGTCAATTATTTCGGATTATCGTACCCACTTATTCACGTGGCTCCTAATTTGCTACAGCTATTTTCATTGGTCATTTGGAATTGCCAAAATACAAAGAGACTAAGCATCATTGGCTGAAAGTTCATTTTGAATAATCCAAGTGTATATTATAAAGAGAAATTTCACCTGAGAGACAAGTTCAGCCTGATTAAAAATAATGTTTATGTTGATTTACAAATAAAATATGTAAAGTCAAAAACATTTCTCATTCAAAGAAAATATATTACCGCCTTTATTTTAATGACATTTTCAGAATCATTTTTCAATCATTCCCAAATGTTTCACCTGTGTCCAAACGTCTAGCCCACAAAATAGACGTGTTTTTCTCAAACGGGTGAAGTCGCGTAAACCAAAAAACGTCTGAGCGATTAATGTTTCTCGCCAGCACTCTCATTACGAAACCTAGCTGCAAACTGGTCAGTGCCTGCTCCCTCGACCGTGACGGACCCGGGGACTGGCCTATTGTCCACCTGGGCAGCATTTCTTCAACCTAAACAGTGGGAAGGGTGGATGCCCATGAGATGCCGTTATTTGAAAATATCCCCGGTGGTTATTGTCGGATTGTAATAAACTATCCCAGCAGTGTAGGCTTTTCGGATTTTCTAATGCCCAGATGGTATAGTGACTGATCCAATTTGATCCTTTGTGTTTTTTACCTCGATGTTTAATTATGTGACGTAAAAATACGATGCCCATTACCTATGATATTAAGACACACATTTGATTTATTTGAACCCTTAAACTAAACAACCCCACTTTGCCATGGCTAGAAAAATCTGAAAATGTACTTACAGGTAAATAGGTATATATACTTTTAACTTAAGTACACAGTAATGCATATTTGCAACAATGAAGTTCCGTTTGTATCCTCAAAACAGTCTCGGCCCATAAGTTGTTTCAGGCAATTAAAATTGCATGCAATACAGCGATTACTACTCCTTTGCTGTAACCCATGTTTGGTGGTATAAACCTACATATGTTATTTGTCATCAATCACTTGATGGTCAGTTAATGAATTTATAACAGGTATAATTAGTGGTAACACCACTCAGATTACCAGATAATGGTTCCCATTTGGCATTTCTCGTGTCTGGAGTAAATACTCAACATTATAAATCAATGTCTGATGCGGCAAATGTATTACATGTTATGTAATATGCGCATGGAAGTGCAGCAAGAGGGATTTTCAGCAGAGTTACAAATACAAACATGATCAAAGGATTAACCGATAACACGCTGATTGATTAATTACTTTTGTCTTGCACAGCGGATTTGTCATAAGGTGGTGTTTATGTATGTAGATTTACTAATATATACTGACAACACCCTGTCGTAAAGTGAAAAACCTGAAACGATACGTCACTTTTTCGCATATTACACTGTTAAAAGACACACGACATGGAACAGGATTCTTTGTCAGCTGCAGATGAATGGCATATCATTCCTTTATGTGGATATTGATGGATACATTCCCCGAACAAGGTAATAGCCTGACATTGTTGTTATAACTTTAGTCTGTTTTAATTTTAATATTTGCATTTTGTTTTCATTTTCATTCATTTGTTGTAGCATTCAACATAATCATTTCTTTTCGCCGTGAAGTGCAATGAGATAGACAAGATACACTAGGTCGCACATAGGGCGAGTGTGTGAAATACGATTATGTTGGCAATCTATAAATGTCTAGATATTACCGTCATGTTATAAATTCACTACAAGTATAACCAGATCGTGTGCTTTTCATTAAGTTTAAAAAATGCATACTAATATGATAATAAACTAATTAGGATTATATGACAAAATATAAAGACGTATATTGTCTTTGTTATTTTCAGTCCTAAC
Source organism: Haliotis rubra (assembly GCF_003918875.1). Taxonomy (NCBI): domain Eukaryota; kingdom Metazoa; phylum Mollusca; class Gastropoda; order Lepetellida; family Haliotidae; genus Haliotis; species Haliotis rubra. The sequence continues at coordinate 34,070 of NW_025765145.1, read as the reverse complement.
ATTTTACCACTGGCAGATATTCAAAATGTTTTCATATGTTATCATACTAATGAAGATGGAAATATTATCGAGTAAACAAGATTTCATCTTTGTTGATCAATCTATACTTATACTATCAATTGCCCATGCGGGTGGCGCAGCCGAGTCCACGAACCAGTCAAGACTTCTGGGATGTCATCCAAGTACTCACCGGAGAAAACAATAACAAAACAACAACCACTCCACGGAAATTGCTCTGGATCAGCGCCCTTTTAAAAGACGTCCAGGCATTTGTATGCTTTGGCACGGTTCGCAAGAACGAGTTCTGAAGATACGTGCTCACAGATAATCAGTCTAACAGTCCTTGAGCTATATTTATTCTTTCCACCCAGTCCTCAAAGAAATGTCAATGAAAACCAGTCTAATATTTCGCTGGTCTGAATCTCCAATCGCGTTGGATCCCTTTGTAATGTACATCCAAATTGGTTCCATTACACGTGTATGCGTGGGTCCATGTGTCGTGTGTATCATGCACACATGCATCATTAATGAAGCTCCATATCTCCGTTTTCAGAGCTATCGGTGTATGAATACGTGTATAGGGTGATAGGATCTGTGCAGGCCATGATTCAGGCAATGTTAACCGCCACAACAAACGCCGTAACTAACGAAATATTCATAGCAAGAACAGGGACTTCAACATGAATATGAATTGACTCTTTCTCCAGCTATTTCTCTAATCCCTTCCACTCCTTCTCGTCTTAGTATCATATTAATAGGTTCCAGTACTAATAAGTGAACCTCTTATCGCAATTTCGTGTAATAATTTAGGTCTGGCAAACCATGAGCGAGTATGGGGTTCGATGACATATAGTGGGACAGCCGCAGATCCCCATATTCTGTACACAGACCAAGCGTATGGGAACTTGACACCCACCCTGTCCATTGTCGTAAACGTCTTCATTTTGATACGACCATTCAGTCCCAACAAGTCTACAATATTATAAGTCTCTGTTTCTTCATTCTGAATATAATAATAATAATAATAATAATGATAATAATAATAAGTCCATTTGTATAGCGCCCTATATCCAATCACCAAGTGGTTGCTCATGGCGCTAACTATATACATATTTACAATAGGAGTTCATTTAGAAGTCATAGTGCTTCTTGAACAGGAAAGTTTTTAGGTTAGACTGGAAGCTGGCTATTGAGGGGGATTCTTTGAGAGACACGTGCAGATTGTTCCAGAGGATAGCTGACAAGTAGGAAAAACGTCGGTGTCCATATGTCTTCAGACGTGCATTTGGGATGATGAGCAGCGACTGATTGGCTGATCTCAGAGTCCTGGTTGGAACATACCCCTTACAAGACTAGAGAGATAGGATGGAGCTGAGTTGTTAAGACATCTGTAAGTCATGCTAAGTATTTTGTATTCAATCCTAGCTGGGAGTGGTAACCATGCAGACGCATGAGGATTGGGGAGATGTGACTGTGCTTGGTGGTTCTACAGATCAATCTGGCAGCTGCATTTGGACTTTTGCAACCTGGAGAGCAGGTCTTTGTTCATGTTACCAAGCAGACTATTACAGTAGTCCAAGGGACAACACCTTATAGAACTTACAAGATGGTGTGTTGCGTCAGTTGTTAATAGGTGGCGTATGCTGGAGATATTCCTTATGCGGATGATAACAGATTTTACATAAGTTGCTGACGTGTTGCTCCATAGAAAGTGTAGAATCTATCATGACACCCAGGTTTTTACTGTAGGGCTCACGGAGATCTGAGATTCACCTATCTTAAGTGAATTCACACTCAGTTTAGCTCTGTTGGCTGGTGAACAAGCTTCATGAGAATGTCTGTTTTGTTATCGTTTAGTTTGAGTTTACTTGCTGTCATCCATGTCTTCACATTGCCTACACACACTTCAACTTCTGCAACTTGTGATTTTGCATCATTAACATTGAGTTTTCTTAAAGTTGAGGTATCATCAGCATAACAATGATGTAAGATGTTATGCCGAGTAATAAGGTCCCCAAGACTGCTGGTGTAGAGGGTGAATATCATCGGTCCCAACACGGAACCTTGCGGGACACCACATGAAAGGTTGCATGTCTGCGATCTAGTATTTTGGATGAGCACAAACTGAGATCGTTCTGATAGGTATGAGGAAAACCATCTTAGAACAAAGCCGCCTAATCCAAAACGGTTTTGTAGACAATCAAGAAGCTGTTTGTGATCTATCGTATCGAACGCTGCCGATAAATCAAGAAGGACGAGTACACAGGCCTTGCCAGAGTCTACCGCTCCAAGCAGGGTATCCATTACATGGAGTAAAGTTGTCTCAGTGCTGTGATTGCTCCGATACGCTGACTGGAATTCATCGTATAGACTGTGGTTCTTTAAATGAGCAGTAAGGCGGGTCTTCACAGCTTTTTCCAGTACTTTGGACACAAAGGATAGATTTGAGACGGGTCTGTAATTGGCCAAGTCATCAGTGTCAAGGCTTGGTTTCTTCAATAAAGGCTTCACAGTAGCTTGTTTCAGGCATTCTGGAACGTGTCCTGAGATCAGGCTGAGATTCACGATCTGTGTAATGACCGGAAGGAGAATATCCACAAACTCTAGCATGAAGCTGGTAGGGATGGGATCCATCACACAGAAGGTTGGTGTTGAAGCTGGTAGGGATGGGATCCATCACACAGAAGGTTGGTGTTGAAGCTGGTAGGGATGGGATCCATCACACAGAAGGTTGGTGTTGAAGCTGGTAGGGATGGGATCCATCACACAGAAGGTTGGTGTTGAAGCTGGTAGGGATGGGATCCATCACACAGAAGGTTGGTGTTGAAGCTGGTAGGGATGGGATCCATCACACAGAAGGTTGGTGTTGAAGCTGGTAGGGGATGGGATCCATCACACAGAAGGTTGGTGTTGAAGCTGGTAGGGATGGGATCCATCACACAGAAGGTTGGTGTTGAAGCTGGTAGGGATGGGATCCATCACACAGAAGGTTGGTGTTGAATCTGGTAGGGATGGGATCCATCACACAGAAGGTTGGTGTTAGAAGCTGGTAGGATGGGATCCATCACACAGAAGGTTGGTGTTGAAGCTGGTAGGGATGGGATCCATCACACAGAAGGTTGGTGTTGAAGCTGGTAGGGATGGGATCCATCACACAGAAGGTTGGTGTCGAAGCTGGTAGGGATGGGATCCATCACACAGAAGGTTGGTGTCGAATCTGGTAGGGATGGGATCCATCACACAGAAGGTTGGTGTTGAAGCTGGTAGGGATGGGATCCATCACACAGAAGGTTGGTGTTGAAGCTGGTAGGGATGGGATCCATCACACAGAAGGGTTGGTGTTAAAGCTGGTAGGGTGGGATGCATGACAGAAGGTTGGTGTTGAAGCTGGTAGGGATGGGATCCATCACAGAAAGGTTGGTGTTGAAGCTGGTAGGGATGGGATCAATCAAACAGAAGGTTGGTGTTGAAGCTGGTAGGGATGGGATCCATCACACAGAAGGTTGGTGTTGAAGCGGTAGGGGTGGATGCATCACACAGAAGGTTGGTGCCTGGTAGGGAAGGGATCCATCACTGGTAGGGAGGATCAAGTGCTGAAGCTGGTAGGGATGGATCCATCACACAGAGGTTGGTGCTGAAGCTGGTAGGGATGCGGGACCCATCACACAGAAGGTTGGTGGTGTTGCAGGGTAGGGATGGATCACCACACGAAGGTTGGTGTTGAAGCTGGTAGGGATGGGATCCATCACACAGAAGGTTGGTGTTGAAGCTGGTAGGGATGGGATCCATCACACAGAAGGTTGGTGTTGAAGCTGGTAGGGATGGATCCATCACACAGAAGGTTGGTGCAAGCTGGTAGGGATGGGATCCATCACACAGAAGGTTGGTGTGTTAAGAAGCGCTGGTAGGGATGGGATCCACCACTTGAAGGTTGGTGGAAGCTGGTAGGATGGGATCCATCACACAGAAGGTTGGTGCTGAAGCTGGTAGGGATGGGATCCAATCACACAGAAGGTTGGTGTTGAAGCTGGTAGGGATGGGATCCATCACACAGAAGGTTTTCAGGTTGAAGCTGGTAGGGATGGGATCCATCACACAGAAGGTTGGTGTTGAAGCTGGTAGGGATGGGATCCATCACACAGAGAAGGTTGGTGTTGAAGCTGGTAGGGATGGATCCATCACACAGAAGGTTGGTGTTGAAGCTGGTAGGGATGGGATCCATCACACAGAAGGTTGGTGTTGAAGCTGGTAGGGATGGGATCCATCACACAGAAGGTTGGTGTTGAAGCTGGTAGGATGGGATCCATCACACAGAAGGTTGGTGTTGAAGCTGGTAGGATGGATCCATCACACAGAGAAGGTTGGTGCTTGAAGCCGGCAGGATGGGATCCATCACACAGAAGGTTGGTGTTGAAGCTGGTAGGGATGGGATCCATCACACAGAAGGTTGGTGTTGAAGCTGGTAGGGATGGATCCATCACACAGAAGGTTGGTGTTGAAGCTGGTAGGGATGGGATCCATCACACAGAAGGTTGGTGTTGAAGCTGGTAGGGATGGGATCCATCACACAGAAGGTTGGTGTTGAAGCTGGTAGATGGGATCCATCACACAGAAGGTTGGATGTTGAAGCTGGTAGGGATGGGATCCATCGCCACAGAAGGTTGGTGTTGAAGCTGGTAGGGATGGGATCCATCACACAGAAGGCTTAAGTGTTGAAGCTGGTAGGGATGGGATCCATCACACAGAAGGTTGGTGCTGAAGCTGGTAGGATGGGATCCATCACACAGAAGGTTGGTGTTGAAGCTGGTAGGGATGAAGTGGATCCATCACACAGAAGGTTGGTGTTGAAGCTGGTAGGGATGGGATCCATCACACAGAAGGTTGGTGTTAAAGCTGGTAGGGGTGGGATGCATCACACAGAAGGTTCAGTGTTGGCTGGTAGGATGGGATCCATCACACAGAAGGTTGGTGTTGAAGCTGGTAGGATGGGATCCATCACACAAGAAGGTTAGGGATGTTGAAGCTGGTAGGGATGGGATCCATGCCACAGGTGAAGGTTGGTGTTGAAGCTGGGGGGATGGGATGCATGACTACACAGAAGGTTGGTGTTGAAGCTGGTAGGGATGGGATCCACACACAGAAGGTTGGTGTTGAAGCTGGTAGGGATGGGATCCATCACACAGAAGGTTAGTGTTGAAGCTGGTAGGGATGGGATCCATCACACAGAAGGTTGAGTGTTGAAGCTGGTAGGGATGGGATCCATCACACAGAAGGTTGGTGTTGAAGCTGGTAGGATGGGATCCATCACACAGAAGGTTGGTGTTGAAGCTGGTAGGGATGGATCCATCACACAAGAAGGTTGGTGTTGAAGCTGGTAGGGATGGGATCCATCACAATAAGAAGGGTTGGTGTTGAAGCTGGTAGGGATGGGATCCATCACACAGAAGGTTGGTGTGTTGAAGCTGGTAGGGATGGGATCCATCACACAGAGAAGTTGGTGTTGAAGCTAGGTAGGGGATGGGATCCATCACACAGAAGGTTAGTGTTGAAGCTGGTAGGGATGGGATCCATCACACAGAAGGTTGGTATTGAAGCTGGTAGGGATGGGATCCACCACAGGAAGGGTTGGTGTGTTGAATCTGGCAGGGATGGATCCCATCACACAGAAGGTTAGGTGTTGAAGCTGGTAGGATGGGATCCATCACACAGAGAAGGTTGTGTTAAAGCTGGTAGTGATGGGATCCATCACACAGAAGGTTAGTGTTGAAGCTGGTAGGGATGGGATCCATCACACAGAAGGTTGGTGCTGAAGCTGGTAGGATGGATCCACACAGAAAGGTTGGTGTTAGAGCTGGTAGGGATGGATCCACTGACACAGAAGGTTGGTGTTGAAGCTGGTAGGGATGGGATCCATCACACAGAAGGTTGGTGTTGAAGCTGGTAGGGATGGGATCCATCACACAGAAGGTTGGTGTTGAAGCTGGTAGGGATCCCATCACAATAGAAGGTTGGTGTTGAAGTTGGTGGGGATGGGATCCATCACACAGAAGGTTAGTGTTGAAGCTGGTAGATATGGGATCCATCACACAGAAGGTTGGTGTTGAAGCTGGTAGGGATGGGATCCATCACACACTGGTTAGTGTTGAAGCTGGTAGGGATGGGATCCATCACAATGAAGAGAATGTTGGTGTTGAAGCTGGTAGAGATGGGATCCATCACAGTATTGAGAAGGGATTGAGTATTGTTGAAGCTGGTGGGGATGGGATCCATCACACAGAAGGTTGAGTGTTGAAGCTGGTAGGGATGGGATCCATCACACAGAAGGTTAGTGTCGAAGCTGGTAGGGATGGGATCCATCCACATACAGAAGGTTGGTGTTGAAGCTAGGTAGGGATGGGATCCATCACTAGAAAGGTTGGTGTTGAAGCTGGTAGGGATGGGATCCATCACCACAGAAGGTTGAGTGTTGAAGCTGGTAGGGATGGGATCCATCACACAGAAGGTTGGTGTTGAAGCTGGTGAGGATGGGATCCATCACACAGAAGGTTGGTGTTAGAAGCTGGTGAGGATGGATCCATCACACAGAAGGATTGGTGTTGAAGCTGGTAGGGATGGATCCATCACACAGAAGGTTAGTAAAAGCTGAAGCTGGTAGGGATGGGATCCATCACACAGAAGGTTGGTGTTGAAGCTGGTAGGATGGGATCCATCACACAGAAAGTTGGTGTTGAATCTGAGGCAGGGATGGATCCATCACACAGAAAGTTGGTGTTGAATCTGGTAGGGATGGGATCCCATCACAAGAAGGTTGGTGTTGAATCCCTGGTAGGGATGGGATCCATCACTAGAAGGTTGGTGTTTGAAGCTAGTAGGGATGCTATCAGTTTCCTTTACCTCTTTACCTCACCGAACTACATATCAAATTTATCCAAAGATCCATCCGTATATACGTCTGAGAGGTCCCGTTTAAGAATGAACCTTCAGTAGCCCAGCTTATCATCAGAGGCAAAACTCAACGGATCGGGTGAATTAGGCTCGCTTGGGTCCTTGACACTATGTCATTGGTTCCCAGTTGCACAGATCGATGCTCATGCTGTTGATCGCTGAATTGTCAAGCAAGACTCGATTGTTCACAGACATCCGCCATATATAGTTGGGAAATATTATTTCTGACACTCCGGGGTAATTCAGAAGGCTGCAGTGTTGGGGAGTCTACATATTCTCCTGAAAGTTTGGTGGGGTCCCGACTAGGAAGCGTTCCTGGGAGGAATAACCCATTCTCGCCATAGGGCTGCGTGTAGAAGGGCAAATCCTGAGGCACGATGATGAGCCTTACCAGCCTGGACTGTGCTTAGGATCACTTTCGAACCCTCTTTGCTGCAATACTATATTTAATCTGGCAAAACATAATACTTTTATTACCCTCTGAAGGAATTCATTTTGTATCAATACAGAGCTCTTGTATAAAGAAGACATAAAGGACAAGTAACATAACAAGTAACACGTGGTACATAAAACAAGCACTCCGACATACATACATGAGATGTTCAACGATCATTAAAGACGATCAGGTGGGAGCAAGTGTGCGGGTACATGTGGTTAAAGGGGAATCACCCATTTTGTTCTTTGGGAGGTGGGGGTCAGCAATTTAGTATACATAAAATATTTTAAAATTATGCTTTAAAATACATGAGGAGAGAGGTATATTTGCAAAAGTGTCACTTACTTTGTACATACATTTAGGAGGGGCCATTCACATTGTACATGGTTCACCATAAAATTATCATCACAACCCCTAGCCATAAATTATGAACGGTCCCTAAGATGGCAGGGTCTTGGCAGGCACATGTGTCGAGACCTGGATGGATCATAAATCCTTTTCTGGGCGATGGGGCTAGCCTAGTGGTTAAAGCGTTCGCTCGCCACGCCAAAGACCAGTGTCCGATTCTCAATATAGAGTATTTAATGTAATGAAGCCCATTTCTGGTGTCCCCCCTCTGTGACATTGCCGAAATGTTGTCTGAAAGCGGCGTAAAACTGAACTCACTCTCACCAAATATTATCTTTTGTTCTTTCTTCTGGATACTGTCAGATAAAGAAAGCTAAAATTTGCGTGGATAATGATATATAATATATTCTGGCCAATGATGAGAGTAATGAGAATCAGGAGGATTTGTCCTCAGGTGATATATTGTGGAAGTTACTAGGACTGATTTATGATGTCATGAACTACACTGAAACTTACTAGGTTCCTCACCCACTCACCACCTCATAAACCTGTTTGAATAGCAAGTTATGTTAAGATAATTTTAAAACTAAAATTAACACACTTCAGATATCAAAAGCCAAAACAAAACTTATCAAACGTCTTCGGAGTGCGACACGCGTCTTCGCGTAGCCATCGGACACTGTCGAAATAGTATTGACCCGATATTTATCCAAAATTATGGAGTTTCACACCAAATGTCACAGAAGGCAGATTCATATGTTGTCCCTATATATGAATGTGTATACTTGGATTTGTTTTCCAGAATCTCAGCATAGTTTCTCGTCACGTTTGTTTCCAGATACTTAAGATAGGTTGGTTAGTTCCTTTGGACTAGAAAAGTCCGCTGCATTAATGTACGTTCCTTTTGGAAGCTAGGGAATTATAATCAGCACCTCCCCGAACAACTGGAACAATGTTACGATGAGAAACATATACTTTAAAGGACTCCTCTGTAATGTAGTCAACGCAAACCGTATTTTCAAAATGATAAATAAAACCTATATTGGCTGTACAAAATATCGCACTTCGGTCCGCCACATTTGAATGGCCCACACTTCCATGGATGTCCACAGAGATATGCTTACGTAGTTCTTTCACATACTGTTGCTGTTTGGATTGTGTGTCATTTGCAGTTACTGACAAACCAGAGGACTGACTTCTGTTTTATTCAGAGCAATTTGAGAAAAATTAATCCTTCGGTGGTTGTTGCTGCTGATAAAAGGATATTGTAAAGGCAAGATGACGTCAGAGTCGAGACGATACGTCATGGTCCAGTTGAACACGTGCGACGCCATTGTTCTGATAGATATAACTGATTGTTGTAATAATAGGGACACTCTATACCGAACATGATCCACACACTTGGTTGGTTTGCCGGCGGAGGGGTTAAGTGGGAGTTCCACAACATCGAAGATGACAGCATAATGTCTGCTTTATCAACACGTTTGGTATCAAAGGAACATTCACAGTGTTTCTGCGGACATTTCTGCAAACCCCAGTGGACAAAACTTCTGAAATGCTGTAAACCATCCTGGGGATTATGAAAGAGTATCAGCTTAGACTTGGTGCCTTGTAACTGGACGGTATCCATAAGGTGAAATCCACGCTATAGGACCGCTTCTGTCTGTACTTGTCCGAAGAATATGAAACGAATACTGGTTTATAGAAATGTGAAAGTGCTATTACTTTTAAAACCATCTCTGAGGGTCAGTTTTAGCTTCTGAGACATCACGATTGATGGTCTTGTTGTAGTTAGTGAAAGGGTGGTGACCGTCCACTTAGTCCATATCCGGTGCGACATGAAGCTGAACTCATTGTAGCATACCGTAACTGTTCCACACACAAACCGTAGCAATCAGCAGATATAGGCTGATACTCTGAATTTCCGAGGTGACGCCTCGCATCTGAAACTGAATAATGAAACCCATGTGTATATTACTGAACAGATAATGAGACATAGTTGACACATAAAGTATCCAGATAAGTGGTTGATACTGCCAAAAAATAATTGAGGAGTGCTGAATACTAATTGTCCGAGTCCCTTTGAAGTAACGAACAAGACATTAAATAAAGTGAACAAACAAACAAATCTTTTGTTTATATTTCTTTTCTTGATTAGATCTTTGACTTGTCCAGTAAATATGTATAATGAATGGGTATAGATTTGAGTAAATACATTTTCCCTGAAAAATGTAAGTAAATATACATAATCCTGACGGAATCGTGTAAATATGCATAATATCACAACACACAAACATAAAATAAATACTTACATATTTGTAACATATGCTATCGGGCCACGGATATCCACAGACATGCGTGTTTGGTTATCACACTTGTATACAAGAGAGATCTGAGATTTATTGCATGTATACAAACTTGTATGTGATTGGTGACTTATACGTAAAAGGGGGTTGATTTTTTATATACGGAGAAGGTGGTTGTATAGACATATATATGACGAGAGGTGGTTGGTGTACACAGAGTACGGAAAGGTGGTTGTATTGGGACATATATATGACGAGAGATTGGTTGGTGTACAGTCAAGATACGGAGAGGGATGGTTATGATGACATATATGAAGAGAGGTTTGAATTGTACACAGATACGGAGAGGTGGTTGTATAGGACATATATGAAGAGAGGTGGTTGGTGCCACAGATACGGAGAGAGGTGTTTGTATAGACTATATATGATGAAGAGGTGGTTGGTGTGCACACAGATACAGGAGAGGTGGTTGTATAGACATATATGAAGGAGAGGTGGTTAGTGTACACAGATACGGAGGAGGTGGTTACAATATAGACACATATGAAGAGAATTGGTTGGTATTGCACAGATACGGAGAGGTGGTTGTATAGACACACATATGAGAAGAGAGGCGGTTGAATTGTACACAGACACGGAGAAATGATTGTAATATAGACAGTATATGAAGAGAGTGAATTTGGTGTATACAGATACAGAGAAGTGGTTGTATAGACACCACTCCTGAAGAGAGGTGGCTGTATAGACATATGATATAGAAGAGGCATGTTGCCAAGTATACAGATACGGAGAGGTGGTTGTATAAGGAGCATATATGAAGAGGAGGGTGGTTGTATAGCACATATATGAATAGAGGTGGCTGTATAGACACATATGCATGAGAGGTAGTTTTTATAGGAGACATATGGAGAGATGCTGGTAATACATTTTTTGAATAGAGGTGGCTATGTATAGACATACATAGAAGAGGAGTCGTATAGACATATGTGAAGAAAAGGAGGTTGTATAGACATATATGAAGAAATTGGTATGTATAGACATATATGAAAGAGAGGTGTTTGTACTTACACATGACTTATACAGAAGAAGAGAGGTGGTTGGTGTACAGATACGGAGAGGAGGGTGGTATTGTATTGAGCATATGTGAAGAGAGAGGTGGTTGTATAGACATATATGAAGAGAGGTGGTTATCTATAGTATATATGACGAGAGAGGTGGTTAATATAGACATATATGAAGAGAATTAGTTTGGTATACACAGACACGGAAGGTGAAGTTGCTGACAATATATATAGAGAAATGGTTGTGGTTGCACTACATGAAGAGAGGTGTTTTATAGACTTATATATAGAAGAGAGGTGGTTAATTAATACACAGATACAGGAAGATGGTTGTATGAACATATATAGAGAGAGGTGGTTGGTGTACCTACAAATGGAGAGGAGTAAGTTTGTATAGACATATACAGAAAGAGAGAGGTGGTTGTATACATTGCCATGAAGAGAGGTGGTTGTATAGGACATATATGAAGAGAGGTGGTTGGTTTTAGAATCTGGGAGAGGTGGTTGTATTGACATATGAGAAAGAGAGGTGGTTGTATAGACATATATGAAGAGAATTGGTTAATATAGACATACGCTAGAAGAGAGGTGGTTGTATAGACATATATGAAAGAGAGAGGTGTCTGTATAGGTATATAAGAAGAGAGGTGGTTGTATAGGCACGTATATGAAGAAGAGGGTGGTTGTATAGACACATATGAAAAGATGTGGCTGGTGCACACACAGATACGGAGAGAGGTGGTTAGTAATAGACATATATGAAGAGAGGTATGTATAGACATATATGAAGAGAGGTGGTTGTATAGACATATATGAAGAGATGTGGTTGGTGCAACACAGAATAGGAGAGAGTGGTTACATAGACATATATGAAGAGAGGTGGCTGTATATGACATACACGAAGAGAGGTGGTTGTATAGACATATATGAAGAGATGTGGCTGGTGCACACAGATAGGAATAGGAGGTTGGTACATAACATAAGTAAAGAAAGGTGGTAAAGGTGATAAATTAGATTCGAAGATTCACAGATGTACGATGATAAAGCAGATACACTAACATATACAGAGGGATGGGAGGTATGCACTGTCTTAAGTATCATTAAGTAGGATTGTGTATCAGGTCTCTATCGGGCAATACCTGGTCTTATGTATCATTAAGCAGGATTGTGTATCGGAGATCTCTATCGGGCAATACCTGTCTTATGTATCATTAAGAATTGTGCATCAGGTCCCTATCGGGCAATACCTGTCTTATGTATCATTAAATAAGATTGTGTATCAGGTCCCCTATCAGGGCAATACACCTGCTCCATGCAAGGCAAGGGCAAGATCAGCAATCGCGTCCCCATCGGGCAAATACCTGTCTTATGTATCATTAAGTAAGATTGTGCATTAGGTCTCTATCGGGCAATAATTCGTCTTATGTATCATTAAGCAAGATTCAGAAATCAGGTCTCTCATCTGGCAATATCTGTCTTATGTAACGCCAAGCAGGATTGTGTATCAGGTCTCTATCGGGCAACAACACTGGCCCTATGCATCATTAAGTAGGATTGTGTATCAGGTCTCTATCGGGGCAATACCTGGTCTTGGTGTATCATTAAGTAAGATTTCATGCATCAGGTCTCTATCGGGCAATACCCAGTCTTATGTATCATTAAATAAGATTGTAAGTAATCGGGTCCCATCGGCAAATACCTGTTCCATGTACTGCTTGCCAGATCAGCACTGCGTCCCCATCGCAAGCAATACCTGGTCTTATGTATCATTAAGTAAGATTGTGCATTAGGTCTCTATCGGGCACACTCTGTCTTATGTAACACAAGCAAGATCAGCATCGGTCTCTATCGGGCAATAATTCGTCTTATGCATCATTAAGTAGGGATTGTGTATCAGGTCCCACCGGCAAGACCTGTCTATGTATCAATATTGCTAAGATTGCAGTAATCGGGTATCCCATCGGGAAGCAACACCTGCCCTATGCATCAATAAGCAGGCCTGTGCATCAACCTTAATGCAAGGCCCGTCCATGTATCAATAAGCAGATTGCGCATCAGGGTCTCTATCAGCAATACCTGTCTTATGTTTCATTAAGTAAGATTGTGCATCAGGGTCTCTATCGGGCAATAACACCCCGTCTTATGTATCATTAAGTAAGGTTGCGTATCAGGGTCTCTATCTGGCAATACCCGTCTTAGCGTATCATTAAGTGAGGGGATCGAAAATCCCATCAACACACCTGCTTGATGTGTCACCTTTGCAGACTATTCAGCTTTGAACTACTAAAATCATAACCCAATCCGATAGCAACCCCAACCGTATCACCGATTTTGTGAACAGGTTGCAAATGGATAGGTCCGATGGCCTTCCATAGATTGTGCATTGGGCTCAATACCGACAAGCCACCATACATCAGCACCCAAAACGCAATGAGACCCCACCGCAACATCGTGCATCATTCTTTCCTCAAACGCAAATGTCCTGTATCAATCTTTAGTGGCCGCGCATCAGACTCACTGGACAACACCTGGCCTTCGATGGTGTATCACCTTTGTAGGCTGTGCATCAGACTCTAATTGACAAACACCTAGTCTGATGTATCAATTTTGTAGGTTGTGCATCAGACTCTACTGAACACCCGTCCGATGTATCACCTTTAGTGGTGGCTGTGCATCAGACCCCACTCGGACAACACCCAGTCTGACGCACCTTATAGATTACAAAGCACCAGGACGAATTCACTTCGGACAAATGACCTGTCTGATGTATCACCTGATTGTGTATATGACTTTACTGGACAAACACCCGTCCGATGCACCTTGCAGATCAGTGCACACCCTAATCGACAACAGAGCCGTCTGCTGATGTATCACCAGATTGTGTATCAGCTTCGTACTGGAGCCGTAAATAATTCCGTCTGATGTATCACTTTGTAGATTGTGGTATTAGACTTTACTCGGACAACAGTTGTCTGATGTATCACCTTTTGATTGTGAATCAGGACTTTAATTGATTGAACACCTGTCTGATGTATCACCTTTTAGATTTCAGTAAACCAAGGACCCCTACTGGATGCCAACACCTACTTGATGTGAACACCCTTTAGGATTGTGAATCAGACTCACTGACAACACCTGTCTGATGTATCACCTTTGTGGTTGTGCATCAGACTCACCACACCTGTCTGCTGTATCACTGGTAGGCTGTGAATTAGACTCACCGAACACATGCACCCTGCATCACCCTTGTGGACTGTGTATCAGACTTACCAACAAACAGCCGTCAGACGTAATCACCCTGCAGATCGTGCATCAGACTCTGCCATCGTTCAGCTGTCTTATTGTATCACCTTAGATTTCAGCACCACCTACCGGACAACACCTGCCTGATGCATCAATTTCGGAGACTGCGTATCAGGATCATTGGACAACAGCTGTCAGATTGGTCACCCAGTAGATTGTGTACCAGACTCTACTGGACAACACCTGCCTGATGCAATTTGTAGGGTGTGCATCAGACTCTACTGGACCACCGATGTATCAGTAGATTGTGTATCAGACTCTCACCGACAACACCTGTCTGATGTATCACCTGAGATTGTGGGAATAGACTCTACTGGACAACACCTGCTCTGATGTTTCACTTCTAGATTGTGTATCAGACTTCTATTGGACAACACATGTCCTCTGTATCACCTTGTGAAAGACTGTGCACGACTCACTGGACAACAACTCCGGTTCCAAGTACCACCTTGTAGATTGTGTATCAGACTCTACGGGACAACACCCGTCTGATGTACCATCGAAGGAAATGCTAATCACAACTCCCACCGTGAACACCCGCCCGATGAATTACCATGCAGGATTTTGTATCAGGACTCTACTGGATTAAACACCCAATCAGATGTATCAATCACCTTGTATGATTGTGTGCATCAGACTTCCACCTGACCAACACCCGCCTGATGTATCACTTTCTAGATTGTGTATCAGACTTCCTACTGGACAACAGCTGTCTGATGTATCGTTCCGCAGATTGTGTATCATAAGACCAGCTGGACAACATCTGCCCATGCATCACCCTGTGCAGACTGCGTCAGACCCCACCGATAAACAACCCGTCCGACGTATCACCTTGTATTGTGTATCAGACTCTACGACAACACCCGTCTGATGCGGTTCACCTTGTAGATTGCTCAGACTCCCACTGACGTAACACCTGTCTGATGTATCACCTTGTAGATTGCATCACACTCTACTGGACAACACCTTGTCTGATCACCTTGTAGATTATGCATCAATTCCACTGGACGTCGAATCTGGTCTGACGTTCCAGATTTCAGGGCATCAACTTTACTGACAAACACCTGATGTATTACCTGATTGTGCATCAGACTCTACCAGCAACACCTTGGTTCACGCATCACCCTTGGTAGATTGCATCACACCTACCGGACAACACCCGTCTGATGTATCACCCAGATTGTGTGTATCACTAATTTACTCGGATAACACCTGTCCACACCACGCAGATCGTGCAATGACTCAACTGACAAACCCGTCTGATGTATCACCTGTAGATTGTGCATCACACCTACCGAACCCGTCCGATGTATCACCTTTACATTGGGTGTGTCAGACTCCTGTTTTACCAACTTGTCCGGGATGCAAATTCGCAGACCGTGTATCACAATTTCACCGACCCGTCCGGATGCACTCTGTATACGCATCAGACCTCTCACTGACAGCACCCGTCCGATGCAATTCACCCGCAGATTGTGTCAGACTCTACTGTGACGTTAACCCGTCCGGATGCACCCGCAGATTGCGTCAGACCCTACCGACAGCACCTGTCTGATGCACCTTGTAGATTGTGTCAGACTCCACTGACAGCACCATATTCGATGCATCAAATTCTGCAGATCAGCAGTCACACCTACCGACAGCACCCAGTTCGATGTATCACCTTGCATTATCAGTAGTCGGGACTCCACCGGACAACACCTGTCTGATGCACCCTGCAGATCAAAATCAGACCTACTGGATACCTGGTCTGAGGGACACCTTAGATTTGTGTGCTTGACCTTAATAGACAGCACCTGTCTGATGTATCACCTTGTAGACTGTGCACACACCCCACTGTATCAACACTCTGTCTGAGATATCACCCAGAGATTGTGTGTCAGGACCCTACCGGGATGCACCTAGTCTGATGCATCACCTTGCAGACAAGTCGACTCCTCACTGACAGCACCCGTCTGGATGTATCACTCATTGTGCATCAGACCCTACCGGGACAAACAATCTGTCTGGATGTAACACTTGCATATTGTGTAATCACACCTCCGTCTGGACACACCATGAGATTGTGCATCAGACCCCTCACTGACAACACTCTGTCTGATGTGGACCCTACAGACTGCAGTAACAGACTCTACTGGACAAACACCTGTCTGATGTATCACCTTGTAGATTGTGAATCAGGACTACTCGGGACAACACTGTTCATTGTATCAATTTTGTAGATTGTGTATCAGATTCTACTGCTGGACAACACCTGCCTGATGTATCACCATGTAGACAATATGTATCAGACTCTACTGGACAACACCTGTCAGATGTATCACCCTGTAGATCAGATCGACCTACTGACTACACCTGCCTGATGCATCACCCTGCAGACTGTGTGATTAGACTTCTACTGGGACAAACACCCGCCTGGATGCATCACCTGTAGACTGTGCATCAGACTCCTACTGGGACAACACCTGTCAGGATGTATCACTAGGATTGTGCATCACACTCACTGGACAACACCGTCTGATGTATCACCCTTAGTAGATTGTAGGAGACTCACTGAGAACACCTGTCTGATGGGGACACCTTTGTAGATTGTGTATCACACTCACTGGACAACAGCTGTCTGATGTATCACCTTGTATATTGTGTATCAGACCTTCACTGAGCAAAACACCCGTCCGATGCATCACCCAGATTGTGTTTCAGACTCCTACTGGACAACACCTTGTCTGATGTATCACCTCAGATTGGGTGCATCACACTCACTGGACACCTGTCTGATGTATCACCTTGTAGGATTGTGTATCAGGACTCTACTGACAACGAATCGTCTGATGTATCACCTTTGTGTAGACTGTGCTCTCAGACTCAATGGGACAACAATTTGTCTGATGTATCACCTTAGATTGTAGATTACACTTCTACTTGACAGCACCTGTCTGATGCATCACCTTGCAGATCAGTGTGTCAGACTTTCTAATGACTCCGCAATTCGTCTGTTGTATCACTCTTAGAGATTGTGGCTAGGACTCTAATACTGGACAAGCACCCGTCTGGGATGTATCACCTGTAGACTGTGCATCACACTCTACTGGACAACACCCGTCTGACGCACACCTGTATATTGTGTATCAGACTTCACCGGACAACACCCGTCTCGACGCACACATTGTAGATTGTGTATCAGACTCTACGATGAACACTCTGCCTGATGTATCACCTTGTAGACTGTGCATCATACCTCACCGACTGTGCTATTCGATGTATCACTCTTTTGGATTGTGTATCATATCACTGGACAGCACTCTGTTCGATGCACGTCTTTTATTTGTGAGACTTGTACTGGAGAACACCTGTCTGATGTATCACCTTGTAGATTTTGTATCACACTCTACTGGACAAACAGCCAGTCTCGATGCATCACCTGCCATTGTGCATCAGACTCCAATGGGACAACACCCGTCTGATGTATCACCTTGTAGATTGTGTTTCAGGGACTTCACTCGGGACAAACACCCGTCTGGATGTACTTTATAGGGTTGGGTGCATCAGACTCTACTGGACAACACCTGCCTGATATCACTAGCAGGCTGCAGCATCAGGACTCTACTGGACAAACACCCGTCTGATGTGATTTAATTTAGGGAGCAAAGTGTATCAGGACTTTACTGGACAACACTGTCTGATGTATCAATTTTGTAATAAAAGCATCAGACTCAATGGGACAACACCTGTCTGATGAATAAAGGTATAGTAACACCCATTGGACAACACCTGTTCGATATCACCTTGTAGATTGTGCAGCAGACACCTCACCGACACCTGTCTGATGTATCACCTTGTGTAGATTGTGTATAAGACTTTACTTGGACAACACTTCCAGTTCGATGTATCACCTTGTAGATTGTGTATCACTCTACTGGACAACAGCTGTCTGATGTATCACCTTTGTAGATTGTGTATCGCTTCTACTGGACAACACCTGTCTGATGCATCACTTTGCAGATTGTGTATTAGACTCATTGGACAACAGTTGTCTGATGTATCACTTTAGATTAGAATTGACTTCTACTGGACACCTGTCTGATGTATCAATCTTTTAGATTGTGAATCGTGACTCCACTTATCAAACAACTGTCCGATGCAATGCCTTGTGATTGCATCAGACTCCTCTACTGCACAAACACCCGTCCGTTGTATCACTTTGTAGGCTGTGCATCAGACTCTACTGGACAACACATGTACCTGTATCACCTTGTGACCTAACAGACCTCACCATCAAACAGCCGTCGATGTATCACCTTGTAGATTGTGTATCAGACTCTGCTTTTATCAACAGCCACCCGATGCACCCTCAGATCAGTGCATCAGACCCCACTGGGACACCCGCCTGATGTATCACTTTGAGATCTGTGGGGATTGACTTCATTGGACAACAGCTGTCAGGATGTATCACCTTGTAGATTGTATCAGACCTACTGGACAACACCCGCCTGATGCATCACTCTGTAGGCACCGACCCTACTGACAACACCTGTGTGGATAGAATTGTAGATTGTGTAACGAGACCTACCGGGACAAACACCGGGTCTGGATGCATCACCCAGATTGTATCAGACCTCACTGACCCTCACCGATGCTCACTTCCTAGATTGTGTATCAGGGAATTCCCATTGGACAACATGAGTGTCCCCATCACCTTAGATTGTGTATCAGACTCTACTGGATGGGAATACCTGTCTGTGCACCCAGACTGTATCAGGACTCTACTGGACACCTACTGATGCATCACTTGCAGGTCAGTAATCACACCCCCATTGGACAACACCTAGCTGATGTATCATCATGAGATTTTAATGACTCTACTGACACTCACGTGATGTACCCACCCTGCAGATTGTGTATCAGACTCCCACTAGGACAACACCCTGCCTGATGCACCCCTGCAGACTGTGTATCGACTCTACTTGGACAACAGTTGTTCGATGATCACCTTAGGACAGGTATCACACACTGCTGGACAACATCTACCTATGTATCACCTTTGTGGTGACTGTGTGTCGACTTTACTGGGAGAACCCGTCCGATAGAACAATCTTGGTATATCAGTAATTGGACTTCACTTGGATAAACACCCTGTCTGGGATTTAACACCCAGATTGTGTTTCAGACTCATTGGACAACACCTGTCTTGATAGGCATCACCCAGATTTGTGTATCACACCTTACCGACGAACACCTGTTCGACTTATCACCTGTAGATCATGCATCACACCCCCACTGGGACACCCGTCTGGATGCACACCTTGTAGATGTATCACACCCCTTACTGGACAACACCTGCCTGATATTACTCAGATTGTAATCAGACTCCTACCAAAAACTGTCTCTATGTATCACCTTTGTAGATTGTGTATCACACTCACTGGACAACACCTGTCTGATGTATCACCTCAGATTGTGTATCACACTCCTACCGATAACAATTTGTCTGATGCACCATGCAGATCAGCATCAGACTCCTACTGATAAAACCTCCGTCCGATGCATCAACCTTTAGAAATAGGGTATCACACTTCATTGACAACACCCGTCTGATGTATCACCTAGATTGTGCATCAGACTTCTACCGACAGCAATCTGTCTGATATCACCTTGTATATTATGTGTCAGACTCCAGTGGACAACACTTGTCTGATGTATCACCTTGTAGATTGTGTATCACACTCACTGGACAACACCTGTCTGATGCACACTCTAGAAGGCTGCACTGGTGACCTCAATGGAGCAGCACTTGGTCTGGATGTATCACCTTGTAGATTGTGTCAGACTCTACTGACAGCACCTGTATGATGTATCACCTTGTAGATTGTAGTGTCATACCTACCGGGACAGCAACTTGGTCTGATGTATCACTCCCAGGTTATTAGGTCAGACTCACTGATAGCACCCGTCCGATGCATCACCAGACAGTGTCAGGACTTCACCGACAAGTTCTGTCTGATGTATCACTCAGATTGTGTATCACACTCTACTGGATTAAAACACTTGTCTGATGTATCACTTTGCAGATTAGTAACAGACTCTACTGGACAACACCTGTCTGATGTATCACCTGTAGACTGTGTGTCAGACTCCTACTGGACAGCACCCGTCTGATGTATCATCTTGTATTAGGGTCAGGACTTTACTGACAACACCTGTCTGATGTATCACCTGCGCATCACACTTTACCGGAACACCCGTCTGATGCATCACCTCAGAGACTGTGTATCAGACTCTACTGACAACACCTGTCTGATGTATCACCTGTAGATTGTGTATCAGACTCTACTGGACAAACACCCGTCTGATGCACCAGACAGAATCAGACTCCATTGACAACACCTGTCTGATGTATCAATTTTAGATGGGGATCAGACTTCTACTGACAACACCTGCCTGATGTATCACCATGCAGGATTAGAGGACAGATCACCTGACAACACCTGTCAGATGTATCACCCAGTAGGATTGAGGTATCAGGACTCTCACTGGACTACACCTGCCTGATGCACCTTGCAGACTGTGCATCAGACTCACCGGACAACACCTGCTCTGATGCACCCAGACTGCACTGACTCTACTGACAACACCAGACGCACCACCTCAGATCAGTGCATCATACTCACTGGGACAACACCTTGCCTGATGTATTTCCACCTTGTAGATTGTGTGAGACCTCACTGGAGCAACCCGTCTGATGTATCACCCAGAGACTGTGCACTAACTCCCACTGGGACACCAGCTGTCTGATGTATCACCTTGTATTAGTATCAGACTCCTACTGACAACACCTGTCTGATGTATCACCTGTAGGACAAGTTTCAGACTGCATTTCATCACCCGTCTGGATGACCACCTCAGGGATTGTGTATCACACTCTACTGGACAACACCTGTCTGATGTATCACCCTTGCAGATCAGTGGTCAGACTCTACTGGACAACACTCTGTCTGATGTATCACCAGACTGTGCTCCAGACCCCACCGACAACACCTGTCTGATGTATCACCCTGCAGACTGTGCATCACACCCACCGGGACAAGACCCTGTCTGATGCACCACCATGGTAAGATCAAAAGTGTGACCCTACCGGACTGCATTCCGTCCGTCAGTAATCTCTGTAGATTGTGTGTCAGACCTCACTGAATGTTAACCCGTCCGATGTATCACCTTTGGATTGCATCACACCTCACCAACACCTGTCTGACGCATCACCCTGCATATCGTGCATCACACCTCCACTGGACAAACACCTGTCTGATCACTGTAGATTGTGTATCAGACTCTACTGGACACCTGGCCGATGCACCACGCAGATTCAGTATCAGACTCTCACTGGATAACAGTTGTCTGATGTGTCACCTTTTGATTGCAGACCATGCATTTCTACTGACAACACCTGGTCTGATGTATCACCTTGTAGATTGTGTGAGACTCTCACTGGAGCAAAATCTGTCCGATGCATCACCCTTGCAGACTTTGGTATCACATCCCACTGGACAACAGCTCAGTTCGATAACAGCCTTGTATTGTGTGTATCGACTCTACTGGACAACACTCTGTCTGATGGGATTCAATTGTAGATTGTGTTTCAGACTCTACCGAACACCCTGTCTGACACCCAGACTGTGCATCACACCCACCGACAAAATCCGGCCCATGCACCCTGCAGACTGTGCGTCAGACTCTACTGGAGAACACCTAAGTCCGATGCATCACCCTGCATTGCATCAGACCCCACTGGACACCCGTCTGACGTATCACCTTAGATTGCATCACACACCGTTGGACAACATCTGCCTTATGTATCACCTGTAGACAAAGGTCAGACTCTACTGGAGAAACACCTGTCTGATGTATCACCTGTATATTGTGTATCAGACTCCACGAATGAAACACCTGCCCGATGTATCACCTTGTAGATTGTGTTTCAGACTCTACTGAACACCCGTCTCGATGCATCACCTGCAGATTGCATCACACTCTAATGGGGACAAACACCCGTCCGACGCATCACCTTGTAGATCATGCATCACACCCCACCGAACACCCAACTGACATCACCTGTAGATTGTGTACACACCCACTGCATCAACACCTGCCTGATGTATTACTCAGATTGTGTATCAGACTTACTGCAAACACCCGTCCTCATGCCACCTCAGGGATTGCATCACACCCCACTGGGACAACACCTGTTCGATGTATCACCCAGATTAGCACACTGGGATAAACACCCGTCAGATGTATCACCATGCAGATTGTGTATCAGACTCCTACTGGATAAACCTGTCTGATGTATCACCTGTAGATTGTGTATCACACTTACTGGACACCACCCCTGTCTGACGTATCACCTTTGTATATTGTGTATCACACTTGCCTGGACAACACCTAAATGATGTATCACATTTAGATTGTGTATCAGACTCTACTGGACAACACCTGGCTGATGTATCACTATTAGATTGTATCAGGACTCACTGGACAACAGCTAGTTCGATGTATCGCCTTGATTGTGTATCATACTCTACTGGAGTAACACTCAGTCTCGATGTATCACCCCAGACTTCACAGAGACTCTACTGGAGAACACCTGTCTGATGTATCACTCTTGTAGATTTTGTATCACTCTTACTGGGATGCTCAGCGTCTGATGCATCACCTGTATATTGCATCAGACCCTACCGGACAACACCTGTCTGATGTATCACCTTTGCAGACTGGGTGCTCAGACTCTTACTGGACAACACTCTTAGTTCTGATAGACACCTGTAGATTGTGTATCACACTCACTGGACAAAATTCATTTTAATAACACCTTTTGTAGACAGACTCTTACTGGAGAACACCTGTCTGATGTAATTGTATATTGTGTATCAGACTCCTACTGACAACATCATGTCCGATGTATCAATTATAGATTGTGTATCATACACTGCTGGGACAACATCTGCTCTTATGTATCACCTTTGCAGATTGTGTAATGTGACTCTACTGGAGAACACCAAGGTCTGATGCATCACCAGTATATTGTGTATCAGACTCCTACTTTGACAATCTGTCTGATGTATCACCTTGTAGATTAAGCCAGACTCCACTGGGACAACACTGTCTGATGTAACACCTTAGATTGTGCATCACACTCTCACTGACAACACCTGTCTGAATCTTGTAGAGATTATATCACACTTACTGACACCTGTCTGATGAATACCTTTGTAGATTGTGACACTCTCTATCGACAACACTGCCTGATGTATTACCTTGTAGATTGTGTATCAGGGACTCTACTCAAAGCAACACCTGTTCATGTGTCACCCAGATTGTGAACACACTCACTGGACACCCACTGATGTATGACCTTGTAGATTGTAGAATACACTCTTACCGGGATAAATAATTTGTCAGATGGACACTCATGCAGACTAAAATGGACTCCACTGGACAAAAACCCTGTCTGATGCATCACCAGATTGTAATACATCACTGGACACCTGTCTGATGTATCACCTAGATTGTGTATCAGACTCTACTGGACAACACCTGTCTGATATCACCCAGTACATGTCAGACTTCAGTGGACAACACCTGTCTGATGTATCGTTCTTGTAGATTGTGTATCAGACTCTACTGGACAACACCTAGTTCAGATGCATCACTTAGGTTGTGCATCAGACTCTCGACAGCACCTGTCTGATGTATCACCAGATTGTGTGTCAGACTCTCACTGGACAGCACCGTCTGATATCACCTTTAGTAGACAGTGTCAGACCTCTACCGACAGCACCTGTCTGATGTACCCACCCTGTGAGATCATCAGTGTCAGACCCCACTGACAGCACCGGTTCAGATAATACCCAGATCAGTGTTATACCTACCGACGCACCTGTCCGATGCACCTCGTACACAGTATCAGACCCTCACTGGACAAACACCTGTCTGATGTATCACCTTTTGTAGATTAAAGTCAGACTTCACCGGACAAGCAACTCCGTCTGATGTATCACTTAGAAGATTGTGTATTGACTCTACTGGAGAATTAATCTGTCTGATGTATCACCTAGATTGCATCACACTCACCGACAACACCTGTCTGATGTATCTTTGTAGATTGTGTGTCAGATCATTGACAGCACCTGTCTGATGCACCTTGCAGATTGCACAGACTCACCTCGACAGCAATCTGTCTGATGTAATACCTTGTATATTGTATCAGACTGCTGGACAACACCTGTCTGATGTATCACCTTATATTGTGTATCACACTCTACTGGGACAACACCTGTTCGATGCACCCTGCAGACTAGTATCAGACTCTACTGACACCCGTCTGATGCACACCCTGTAGACTGTGCATCAGACTCCCCATTGGACAACACCTGTTCAGATGAATACCTTAGATTGTAGAATCAGACTCACGGACAACACCTGCCTGATGCATCACCATGCAGACGGTGCATCAGACCTACCGGGACAACACCCGTCAGATGCATCACCTGGATAATGTGACTCCACTGACCACACCCGTCTGATGCACCCTGTAGATTGTGTATCAGACTTACTGACAAACACCCGCCTGATGCATCACCCCCTGCAGATTGCATCAGACCTCACTGGACAACACCTGTCAGATGTATCACCTCGATTGCATCATACCTCACTGAACACCCTATTCCGATGTATCTGCAGATCAAAGAGACCCCACCGGACAACACCCGTCTGATGTATCACAGTAGATTGTGTTTCAGGACTCACTGGACAACACTCTGTCTGATGTAACACCAGTAGATTGTGTATCACACTCTACTACTGGCACCTGTCTGATGTATCACCTTGTAGATTAGGTCAGACTCTACCCCAGACTGCACTGTCTGTTGTATCACCTCAGATTGTGTGTCAGACTCTACTGGATACAACTCGTTCCGATGTATCACCTTAGATTGTATCACACCCTCATTGGACAACACCTGTTCGACGATCACCTTATATTGTGTATCACACTTACTGACAACACCTGTCTGACGATCACATTGTAGATTGTGTATTCTGACTCTACTGGACAACACCGCCTGATGTATCACCTTAGATTGTGTATCAGACCTTGTACTGGACAACACCCGTCTGATGTATCACTTAGAAGGTATCAGACTCTACTGACAGCACCTGTCTGATGTATCACCTTTAGATTGTGTGTCAGACCCCACCGACAGCACCCGTCTGATGCATCACCCAGATCAGTGTCAGACTTCACCGACGTTACCCTGTCTGATGTAATACCTTAGATTTTGTGTGTCAGACTCCTACTGGACAGCACCTGTCTGATGTATCACCTTAGATTGTGTTAGACTCTACTGGACAGCACCTGTCTGATAACACCTTGTACATTGTGTAATGTCAGGGACTCTACTGGACAACAATCTTGTCTGATGTATCGTCTCTGTAGGATTGTGTGTGTCAGGACTCTTACTAACAGCACCTGTCTGATGTATCAATTGTAGATTGTGTGTCAGACTTTACTGGACAGCACTCTGTCTGATGTATCACCAGGAGATTGTGTATCACACTCTACTGACAACACCTGTCTGATGTATCACTCTTGCAGATTAAAGTCAGGACTCCACTGACAGCACCTGTCTGATGTATCACTTCCAGATCAAAATAGACTCTATCAGATAAAATCAGTCTGATGTATCACCCTGCATACTGTGTAATCAGACTCTTACCGACAAACACCGTCTGATGTATTCACCTGTATATTGTGCATCACACTCCACCGGGACAAACACCCGCCCTGATATGCACCCTGCAGACTGTGCATCAGACCCTACTGGACAACACCTGTCTGATGTATCTGTAGGTGATTGTGTATCAGACTCTACTGGACAACACTGTCTGATGTATCACCTTGTAGATTGTGAATCAGACTCTACTGACCCGCCTGATGTATCACCATAGATGATATCAGACTCTACCGACAACACCTGCCGATGTATCACCTAGATTGTGTATCAGACTCTACTGGATCACACCTGCCTGATGATGTATCACCAGACTGTGCATCAGACCCTACTGGACAACACCTGCCTGATGCATCACCCAGACTGTGCATCAGACTCTACTGGACAACACTCCACAGATGTATCACCTTCAGACTGTGCATCATACCTACTGGGACAACACCTGTCTGATGCACTGTAGACAGTGAGACCTCACCGACAACTCCTCGTCCGATGCATCACTGTAGATCAGTTCTCAGACTCTCACCGACAACACCTGTCTGATACCCGATAGATTGTGCATCACACCTACTGGATGAGCACCTTAGTCTGATGTATCACCTTGTGAAATAGGTAGTCGACTCAAATGGACTCTAATTCAACTGTTGCACCTTGCAGATCAGGTGTCAGACTCTACTGGACAGCACCTGTCCGATTTAATCTGCAGACTGTGTATCACACTCCTAATGGACAACACCTGTCTGACGTATCACCTTAGACATTGTGTATCACACTTACTGGGACACCTGTCTGACGCATCACATTGTAGATTAGGACTGTGACTCCTACTGGATGAACACTCCGCCTGATGCACCTTGTAGATTGTGAACAGACTCCTCACTGGACAACAGCTGTTCATGTATCACCTTTCTGGATCAGGTATCATACCCACCGACACCCGTCTGATGCATCACCTTGTAGATCAGGAGACTCTACTGGAGAACAATCTGTCTGATGTATCACCTTAGGTGATCTTTGTATCACACCTACTGACAACAGCTGTCTGATGTATCACCTTGTATACTGTGCACCGACCTACCGACGACCCGTCCGATGCAGACACCTTGTAGGATTGTGTTCTCAGACCTCCACTGACAAACACCCGTCTGATGCACCCTGTAGATTAAAAGACGACCTCACTGACAACACCCGTCTGATGTATCACCCTGCAGATTGTGTATCAGACTCTACTGGACAACACCTGCCTGATGTATCACCATGTAGATTATGTATCAGACTCTCCACGACCGAACACCTGGGTCAGATGTATCACCTTGTAGATCAGTAACAGACCCCTACTGACAACACACCTGCCTGATGTATCACGTTGAGATTGTATCGACTCCCTACTGACAACACCTGCTCAGATGTATCACCTTGTAGAGATTGTGTATCAGATCTACTGGACAACACCTGTCGATGTATCACCTTCGATTGTGTATCATACTCACTGACACCTGTCTGATGGCACCTTGCAGATCAAAAAGAGACTCTACTGAGAACACCTATTCTGATAGATCAATTTTGTAGATTGTAGATCACACCTACCGAATGTTTTCGCCCGATGCATCACCCTTGTACATTGTGCATCAGACCTCTCTACTGGACACCCGTCCGATGCATCACCTTGTAGATTGTGTTTCAGACCTCACTTCTGACAACACTCTGCCTGATACCACTCCAGACTGTGCACCACTTCACTGGACAACACCTGTCTGATGTATCACCTTGTAGATTTGGGGAATAGACTTCACTGACAACACCTGTCTGATGTATCACCTTGTAGGATTGTGGGCTTCAGACCTCTACCGAACACCCGTCTGATGCATCACCCCAGATTGTGCATCACACCTCACCGACAGCACCCGTCTGATGTATCACCTTGTAGATTGCACACTCCCACTGACCCAACAGGCATGGTGTGCACTGCCATCACCCAGATTGTGTGTCAGGACCTCACTGGACAGCACCTGTCTGAGGACACCTTGTAGATTGTGTATCACTCCATTTGACAACATCTGGTTCCGATGTATCACCTTGCATTGTGTATCACACTCTACTGGACAACACTCTGTCTGACGATCACATTGTAGATTGTGTATCACACTCTACTGGACAACACCCGCCTGATGTATCACTAGATTGTGTATCAGACTCTACTGGACAAATAAAGGTTCGATATCACTCTTTGGATTGTATCATACTTACTGACAACACCAGTCTGATGTATCACCCTTGTAGATTGTAGTGAGATTCCATTGAGAACACCTATCTGATAACACCTTGTAGAGACTTTGGCATCACACTCTACTGGACAACAGCTGTCCGATGCATCACCTGCATAATGTGCATCAGGACTCACTGGACAACACCTGTCTGACGCACCCTGCAGATTGTGTTTCAGACTCTACTGGACAACACCCGTCTGGATGGTAATCTGCAGATTAGAGATCTACTGAGAATAATCGTCTGATGCCAACACCTTTGTAGATTTTGTATCACACTCTACTGCCAACAGCTGTCTGATGTATCACCTTTTGTA
Source organism: Haliotis rubra (assembly GCF_003918875.1). Classification (NCBI taxonomy): domain Eukaryota; kingdom Metazoa; phylum Mollusca; class Gastropoda; order Lepetellida; family Haliotidae; genus Haliotis; species Haliotis rubra. The sequence goes on along the minus strand of NW_025765145.1, from coordinate 5,307 downwards.
GATTGTGTATCACACTCTACAGGACAACACCCGTCTGATGCATCACCCAGATTGTGTATCACACTCTACTGACAACACTCATCTGATGTATCACCCAGGATTGTGTATCACTTACTGGACAACACCTGTCTGATGTATCACACTGTAGATTAGTATCAGACTCTACTGACAAACCTGTCTGATGTATACTCCAGATTGTGTATCACACCTCTAAATGTGGGAGTTGTAGCACCCTGTCTGTTGTATCACCTTGTAGATTGTGTGCCCAGACCTCACTGGACAGTGCACTCCAGTCTGATGATCACCTGTAGATTGTGTATCACACTCTACTGACAACACCTGTCTGACGTATCACCTTGTAGATTGTGTATTGCACTCACCGGACAAACACTCAGCAGTCTGGATGTATCACCTTTGTACATTGTGTATCACACTCTACCGGGACAACACCTGCCTGATGTATCAATCTGCAGATTGTATCAGACTCCACTGTACAACACCTGTTCGATGTATCAAATTTTGTAGATTGTGTATCATCACCTACTGTGGACAACACCTGTCTGATGTATCACCCAGATTGTATCACACTCCCTACTGTATAAAACCCGTCTGATGCATCACCTTTAGATTGCATCACACCCACTGGACACAGTTGTCTGATTTATCACCTGCAGTAGCTGTATCACACTCTACCGGACTACACTGCCTGATGTATCATCATGTCGGATGCTTGTATCAGACTCTTACTGGACAAGCACCTGTCAGTATGCATCACCCGGTGACTGTGCATCAGACCCACCGACCCGCCCCATGTATCATTTTGCAGACTGTGCACGACTCACTGGACAACAGCCGTCTCGATGTATCACCTTTGTAGATTAGTATCATACACTGCTGGACAACATCTTTATGTAATACCTTGTAGGATTGTGTGTGTCAGACTCTACTGAGAACACCTGTTCGATGTATCACCCAGATTGTGCATCACACCTCACTGAATGCCAGATTTCACCTGCACAGGCATCAGACTCTACTTGACAACACCTGTCTGATAACACCCTGTAGATCGTGCTCAGACTCACTGACACCAGTCTGATGTACCCTTGCAGATCAGGTACTGGGCCACTCCCACTGGACACCTGTCTCGACTTATCACCTTGGGGATTATGCATCACACCCACTGACACCCGTCTCGACAATCTTGTAGATTGCATGAATTTCATTGGACAACACCTGCCTGATACACCAGATTGTGTATCAGACCCCACTGCAAACAATCTGTCCGATGCACACCAGATAGCATCACACTCTCTACTGGGACAACCCGTCTGATGTATCACCTTGCAGACTGTGCACACCCCTACCGAGTACCACTGCTGTCTGATTTATCACCACAGATTGCATCAGACTTACTGTGAAAACCCGTCTGATGCATCACCTCAGGACAATACACTCTCTACTGAGCCACACCTGTCTGATGTATCACCTTGCAGATCAGGTATCAGACTACTGGACAACACCTGTCTGATGCATCACCTTGCATAATAGGTGTCGACTCCTAGTGGACAACACCTGTCTGATGGGGACACCTTGTAGATTGTGTATCACACTCACTGACAACACTCTGTCTGATGTATCACTTCAGAGGCTGTGCATCGACTTCTACTGGACAAAATCTGTCTGGATGTATCAATTTAGGATTAGGTGTCAGATCACTTGACAGCACCTGTCTGATGTATCACCTTGTAGATTGTGTGTCAGACTCTAATGACAGCACCCGTCTGATGGGGAATGTTCCAGATTGTGTGGCTGACTCCACTGACAGCACCTGTCTGATGTATCACCTGTAGATTGTGTGTCATACTCTACCGACAGCACCTTGCCCGATGCACCCAGCACAGTGGCTGACTCTACTGGAGTCAACACCTGTCTGATGTATCACTCAGATTGTGTGTCATTTCATTGGACAGCAGTACTCTGTCTGATGCACAATCTCTTTGCAGACAGGTCAGACTCTACTGGACAGCAGCTGTCATATGTATCAATTAGATTGTGTATCACACTTACTGGACAACACCTGTCTGATGTATCACCTTAGAGACAGGCATCACACCTACCGGACAACACCTTGTCTGATGTATCACCTCAGGATTGTGTGTATCGACTTCCATTGGACAACATCTGTCTGATGTATCACCTTGTGATTGTGTATCAGACCATGTACTGAACACCTGTCTGATGCACCTTGCAGATTGTGAATCAGGACTCTACTGGACAACACCTGTCTGATGCATCACCTTGTGATTGTGTATCGACTTCATTGGATAACACCTGCCTGATGTATCACCATGTAGATTATGCATCAGACTCTACTGGACAACACTGGCTTGATGGATAACCTTGTAGATTGTGTATCAGACTCTATCGAACACCGCCTGGATGCATCACCCTGCAGACTGTGCATCAGACCCCTGATTGACAACACCTGTCAGATGTATCACCTTTCAGATTGTGTATCATAATTTCTACTGGACACCAGTCTGATGTACCTTCTGATTGTGTGAGACTCTACTGAGAACAGTTGTTCGATGTAATGTCTTGCAGATCAGGTATCACACTCTACTGGACAACAGCTGTCTGATGTATCACCTTTGTATATTGTGTATCAGACTCTACTGGACAAACCCGTCTGATGCACCTGCAGATTGTGTTTCAGACTCCACTTATCAACACCAGGTTCCTCGATGTATCTTGTAGATCATAGTATCACGCTCTACTGGACAACACCCGTCCGATGCACACCTTTAGATTATGAATCAGACTCTCACTGGACAACACCTGTCTGACATCACCTTAGATTGTGTTTCAGACTTTCACTGGACAACACCTGTTCAGATGCATCACCTCAGGTGACTGTGCATCACACCTCTACCGACAACACCCGTCCGAGAAGACCCGTAGATTGTGTATCACACCCTTACCGACAACACCTGTCTGATGTGTATCACCTTTAGATTGTGTATCAGACTCTCACTGGACAACACCCGTTCCGATGTATCACCTTGCAGACGTGTATCAGACTCACCGGACAGCACCGGTCTGATGTATCACCTTGTAGGATCAGGTGGGTCAGACTCCACTGGACTGCATCTGGTCTGTTGCACCACCCTGTAGATCAGGTCAGACCCACCGGGGACAGCAACCCGTCTGATGTATCACCTTTTGTAGATTGTGCATCACACCCCACCGACACCCGTCCATCGTAATCACCAGACATTGTACACCTACTGACAACACCCAATTGACTTATCACACAGATTGTATCAGACTCTACTGACAACACCTGCCTGATGTATCACCTTTAGATTGTAGTATCGACCTACTGACAACAGTTGTCTGATGTATCTTTGATTGTAGACATACTCCACTGGACAACACCTGTCTGATGGAACACTCAGATTATTAGTGAGACTCACTGAGGAACACCAGTCTGATGTATCACCTTGTAGATTTTGTACTCACTCACCGAACAGCCAACTGACGCAATTCACCTTGTATATTGTGCATCGGACTCTACTGACACCCGACCGATGCACCTGTAGGATTATGTCAGACTCTACTTAATAACACCTGTCTGATGTATCACCTTAGATTGTGTATCACACCACTGACAACACCTGTCCGATGTATCACCTTGTAGATCAGTAATCACACCCCTACTAGACAACACCTATCTGATGAACACCCTTGCGGTGATTGTGCATCACCTTCACTGGACAACACCTGTCTGATGATCACCACGCAGATTGCAACGACTCTACTGGATAAAACCTGTCTGATGCACCTTGGCAGATTGGTGCACAGACTCACTGACAAACACCCGTCCGATGCACCTTGTAGATTGTGTATCACACTCTACTGGACAAATGTCCGCCCGATGCATCACCCAGATCAAACAGACCCACTGCACAACACCTGTCTGATGTATCACCTGTAGGATTGTGTATCATCACCTGGACAACACCTGGTTCGATATCACCTTGTAGATTGTGTATCAAGACTCTACTGTATAAACCTGTCTGATGTATCACCTTAGATTGGTGCACCACACTCCCACCGACGTAACAGCTGTCCGACGTATCACTGCAGGCCGTGCATCACACCCCATTGGACAACACCGGGTCGATGTATCATGTCGATTTTGTATCAGACTTCATTGGACAACAATCTTCCGTCGATGTATCACCTTGTAGATTGTGTATCATCAGGACTTTACTGACAACACCTGCTCTTGATGTATCACTTTGTAGATTGTATCACACTCTACTGGACAACAGTTGTCTGATTGCATCACCCAGATTGTGTATCATACACTGCGGGACAACATCTGCCTTATGTATCACCTTAGATTGCGTCAGACTCTACTGAGAACACCTGTCTGATGTATCACCTTGTATATTGTGTATCACACTCTACTGATTAAATAGCTGTTATTGTATCACCTTGTATATTGTGTATCAGACTTACTTGACAACACCTGTCTGATGGATCACCTGAGATTGTACTTCAGACTCTCCTGACAACAGCTGTCTGATGCATCACCCGATTGTGCATCACAATCACTGGACAACACCTGTCTGACGTATCACCTTTGTAGGATTATGCATCACACCCCACCGGAGCAAACACCCGTCTGATGTAACACCAGATCGTGCATCACACCCACCGGACAAACAACTCCGCCCGATGTGGGTCACTCAGATTGTGTATCGACTCTACTGGACAACAATCTCGTCTGATGTATCTTGTAGATTGTGTATCATTAATTTCATTGGACAACACCTGTCTGATGTACCTTTGATTGTGTATCATACCTACTGACAACACCTGTCTGATGTATCATCTTGTAGATTGTGTGAGACTCCTACCGAGAACACCCGTCTGATGTATCACCTTGTAGATTTTCCGATTACACTTCATTGGACAACAGCTTCGTTCGATGCATCACCCAGATATTGTGTATTTGATCACTGACGACCCGATGCAATCTGCAGACTGTATTTCAGACTCCACTGACAACACCTGTCCGACACCACCTTAGGGATTAAAGGACACACTTACCGGATGTACCACCTGTCTGATGGGGACACCCGTGACAGTATCACACTCTTCACCGACAACACCCGTCTGATGTATCACCTCAAGATTGTGTATCATCACGACACCCGTCTGATGCACTACGTAGATTGTGTATCGACTCTACTGACAAACCCGTCCGATGGCAGCAATGCAACCGAACCGAAACAA